>NW_025210957.1:0-1913 GCF_004010195.1 Chiloscyllium plagiosum
TAGAGGGAGCAGGGAGAATGCGACAGATGAAAAAAAAATGCCTTTCGTGTCACTGAGTCAAATTCCTGGAGTACACTCCGTGAGAACTTTCTGCATTTATTTCCAGCACTTAGACTGTCGTGATTCTAACTCATCACCATTTCCTCAAGTGTAACTGAGAACCTGCACAGGTGACTGGCAAAGCATTGAAGTTTCAGAGCTGTCTAAATCTTCTGTTAATTTCAAGTATCTGGACATCCGCGTTCTGTCTCAGAAAAATAAACAGTGAAGTTGACAGCTTACCTTGAACGAAGTCATTAGGGAGTTTATCACAGCAGGGGAACCGGAAAGTGGTTATTCTGTCTAATTATCCTCCAAATCTAAATCTAAAATGCCGCGTTGATTATTAGGATTAAATATGCTCTTTGCGATTCGTCTACACATTACATTCTATTTTTAAACACAGTAAAGCAGTTATCAATTAACCCGCAAGCAGTTTGTTTAGAACAATCGGGGTGTTCTATTTTCAGGGTTGGTAGATTGTTAAATTTGCACAGATGTCCTCAGTAAAGCTTTGTGCTATTCCAGTAGGAAGTGGGATGTTAGGAAAAAAATCCCGTTCGCGATGATTCTGTCTGCAGGAAGTATGTGCATTTGCAAATTGGCAGTGAGGTGCAATGACGAACTTACAGGAACCAGGGTAAGTGACGTAGGATAGTTTGGGTAAGGTAGGAAAACGTAGATGGAAAATAGAACATGACAGAGCAGTACAGGCCCTTCTTTTCTTGATGTGGCAATGATCTGTGAAACTAATCTGAAGCCCATCTAAACTAAACTATTCAATTTTCGTTTTAAGAAAGTAATAAAGAGAATTGATGAGGTCACAGAGGTAGATGTGATCTATATTGACTTCAGTAAGGCGTTAAACAAGATTCCGCACGGGAGACTGACCAGCAAGGTTAGATCTCATGGAATACGGGGAGAACGTGCCTTTTGGATACAGAACTGGCTCAAAGGTAAAAGACAGAGCGTGGTTGTGGAGGATTGTTTTAGAGCCTGTAGGTCTGTGACCAATGGATTGCAACAAGGATCGGTGCTGGGTCCTCTACTTTTCGTCGTTTATGTAAATGATTTGGATGCGAGCATAAGAGATACAGTTAGTAAGTTTGCAGATGATACCAAAATTGGAGGTGTCGTAGACAGCGAAGTGGGTTAACTCAGATTACAATAGGATCTTGACCACATGGGCCAATGTGCAGAGAAGTGGCAGATGGAGTTTAATTCAGATAAATGTGAGGTGCTGTATTTTGGGAAAGTAAACCTTAACAGGACGTTTCCACTTAATGGTAAGTTCCGAGGGAGTGTTGCTGAACAAAGACATTTTGAAGCGCAGTTTCATAGCTCTTTATAAGTGGAGTCACAGGTGGATAGGGCAGTGAGAAAGGCGTTTGCTCAGCTTTCTTTGTTTATTGGTCAGAGTATTGAGTACAGGAGTTGGAAGGTCATGTTGCGGCTGTACATGACATTGGTTAGGCCACTGTTGGATTATTGCGTGCAATTCTGGTCTCCTGCCAATCAGAAAGATGTTATGAATCTTGAAAGAGTTCAGAAAAATTTACAAGGACGTTGACACGGTTGGACCATTTGAGCTATAGGATGAGGCTGAACAGGCTAAGTCTATTTTCCCTGGAAGCATCGGAGGCTGAGGAGTGAACATATAGAGGTTTACAAAATTATGAGGGGCATGGATAGGATAAATAGACAATGTCTTTTCTCTGATTTCGGGGAGTCCAGGCAAGAGGGCATAGGTTTAGGGTGAGAGGGGAAAGATATAAAAGAGACCTAGGGGGCAACATTCTCACACAGAGGGTGGAACGTGTATGGAATGAACTGCCAGAGGCAGTGGTGGAGGTTGGTACAATTGCAACATTGAA
>NW_025210957.1:2502-21145 GCF_004010195.1 Chiloscyllium plagiosum
AGGGGTTCGTTATTCTGTTCTTTCTGTACCATTGTGTAATTTTGTGAATATTTTTATCTGTTTTGAAATCTAAGAGTCAACCTAGCTGACTCAATCCGGGCAATTTTTACTGTAATTATCCTGAAACAAATTGCAAAGTTATGGTCTCAGATGCCTGCTTAAGATGTTTTGAGTGGTCTGGCTTAGTCCATAATACTTCATAGTAGCCATCAACATCCGAGGAAAACGTTGCTCATTGTCCACCCTATCTCACCAACTGACTATCTTATATGTCTCAAATAAGTCAGCTCGCAATCATTTTCTCTCCAGGATTTGTCTCATTTCCTTAATTGTGCAGACCTGCTGAAAACATTAGGATTGACAAGATTTTGGGTAGAATTTACTGTCCACCAAAACTGTTCAATCTGATCTGCATTTTGTATGATCATATGCCGGTGCTCCACAGTCTAACAGCACCATATCCGTAGTTACAGCATGACGAATGGAGTGAATCAGACGGCATCTAGAAATCGACAGTTCAGAAGGACGCTTGATAACCAGAGAATAGCAATTGTTTCTCTCAGGGAGAGAGAACAGTTTGACAGTGAATGATGAAATAAGGAATGAGATCGGTGTGTTTAAAGTTTTGAAAGGGATTATATTAAATCACTGCTTTCCAAATTTCTCCCACTATGACCCCCTTTTTAATGCCTTAGAATCATGTCACACATAGTAAAGTAATGTTTGGAACGGAGGTCTTATATTTGGGCGGCACGGTGGCACAGTGGTTAGCACTGCTGCCTCACAGCACTCGAGATCCAGGTTCAATTCCCGTCTCAGGCGACTGACTGTGTGGCGTTTGCACATTCTCCCTGCGTCTGCGTGGGTTTCCTCCGGGTGCTCCGGTTTCCTCCCACAGTCCAAAGATATGCGGGTTAGGTGAATTGGCCATGCTAAATTGCCCATAGTGTTAGGTGAAGGGGTAAATATAGGGGGATGGGTCTGGGTGGGTTACGCATTGGCGGGGCGGTGTGGACTTGTTGGGCCGAAGGGCCTGTTTCCACGCTGTTAGTAATCTAATTAGCTGGTCAATGGAGCGAGGGGAAGCAGCTGAGATGTTATTAGCAGATTATTTAAGTATTTGGACTTGCCTATTAATGCAAATAGAGATGGAAATGTGTTGCTGGAAAAGCGCAGCAGGTCAGGCAGCATCTAGGGAATAGGAGAATCGACGTTTCGGGCATTAGGAATCTTCAGATATATTAATGCAAATATATCCCGATTAGTCATCTTTTATATTTTGCAAATGACTTCAATATAACAGGATCACGATAATTGATGTAATACGACTGTGATTATTAAATGTAATAATTTTGCTATAGAACCTGGAACAGCGAACATCACTGTGCAGTACAGGCCCTTCGATCCTCGATGTTGCACCGACCCGTGGAACCAATCTGAAGCCCCACTAATCTACACTAATTCCATTCTCGACCATATACTTTTGCAATGACTATTTAAATGCAATTTAATCTGGCGAGTCTTCGCAGAGTCTTTGCAGTCAGTGCGTTCCATGTCCCGACTACTCTCTGAGCAAAGAAACAACCTCTGACAACTGTCCTATATCTGTCAACCTTCCATTTAAAGCTATTTCCTCTCGTGCTGGATATTGCCATTTTTGGAAAAAGGCCCCCATTGTCTAAACGACCTAACCCTCTGATTATCTTACATGACTCAATTAAGTCACCTTTCAACAGTCTAATTCCTAACAAAAATAGCCTCAAATCCAGCAGCCTTTCATCGTAAGACCTTCGCTCCATAACGGGCAACATCCTCGAAAATCTCCTCTGAAATATTTGAAAAGCTTTCACACCCTCCTCTAATGCGGTCAACAGAACCGTACACAATGCTCGAAATGTGTCCACACCAGACATGATCTGATGGTTCCGAAACTCAATTCCTCTATCAATAAAAGCGAACACACTGTCTCCTTAACAATTCTAACAACCCGGGTGGCAACTTCCAAGGATCTATGTACCTGGACACCGTGATCTCTCTGCTCAACTACACTACCAAAATTCTTACCGGTACTCTGCCTTCGTTTTACGCCTTCCAAGGTGAATCACGTCACATGTTTCCGCATTAAACTCCATTTGCCACCTGTCACCCCAGCTCTGCAGCTTATCTATGTCTCTCTGTAACCTAAAACATCCTTCATCACTATCCACAACTCTACTGATCTTAGTATCATCCGCAAATGTACTAACGCATCCTTCTATGCCCTCATCCAGGTCACTTATAAAAATGTCAAACAACATTGCACCCAAAGCAGATCCTTGCGGTACCCCACTCGTAACTGACTCCAGGATGAATATTTTCCATCAACCACCAACCCTTCAACCACAACACGGACAGAACTCACTGGTCTTCACCTTTCAACCCACAAACCACCGCATACCTTGTCTATTCCTTTGCCATTTGTGCCAGCTGCATACACACTCCACCACGAGGGATATATTCCCTCCCCACCCAGATCTGTGTTCTGTAAATTCCTCCGCGACGCTCTTGGTAAGTTCATGCCCCCACCAATCACTTTCCCCTCCCAACACCTTCTCCTGTGAATGCAAGAATCACACAACCTGCACACACACTTTCCCTTTGTTTCCATCGAAGGCCCCAAAAGAGCCTTTCCCATCCGTTCAGAGATTTACCAGCCCTCCCATACAAGTCATTTACTGTATTCATTGCTCCCAATGTGGTCTCCTCTACATTGGAGAGACAGTATGCCGACTTGCAGTAAGTTTCAGAGAACATTTCTAGGACACACGGATGAAGCATCCCCACCGCCCCGTGGCCGAACACTTGAATTCCCACTCCAACTTCTCCAACGACATGCAGGTCCTGGGCTTCCTCCATTGTCAGACACTTACCACCCAATTCCTGGAGGAATAAGTCCTCATCTTCCATCAAGGGACCCTGTCACTACACGGGATCAACTTGGATTTCGCCAGTTTCCCCATTTCCCCTCCCTCCCACTTTATCCCAGATTCAACCTTCCAACTCGGCACCACCCTCTTGACCTGTCCTAACTGACCATCTTTCTTTCCACCTATTAGCTCCACCCTCCTCTCTGACCTGTCCATTTCACCCCCACCTTTATCTCCCTATCATACTCCCAATTACCTTCCCCCCACCCCAGCCCCACGCCCCTATCATTTATCTCTTAGCTCCCTTTGTCCACAAGCCTCGTTCCTGATGAAGAACGTATGCTCGATAGGTCCAATTTACTGCTCCCTCGGATGACTTTGTCGGGATATCCGTTCTTGGGGGAAAGAAAGCCTTTTTCCAAGTATGGGAACGACAACCACGAGGGGACACAAAATTAAAGTGAGGGGGGATATGTATAAGACAGATGTCAGAGGTAGTTTCTTTACTCAGAGAGTAGTAAGGGTATGGAATGCTTTGCCTGCAACGGTAGTAGATTCGCCAAGTTTAAGTGCATTTAAGTCATCATTGGACAGGCATATGGACGTACATGGAATGGTATAGTTGTGATGGGCTTCAGACTAGTATGACAGGGAGGCGCAACATCGAGGGCCAAATGGCCTGTAGTGGGCTGTAATTTTCTATGTTCTATGTTCTGTGGAGGTGTTCTACTTCTTCTTCCCTTCGCAGGTCGGGAGGGCTGCAATATTTTATAGCCATATTTAACATGGTCCTTACATAGCTTCTCTTGCGTGTACAAAGTTAAAAATCAAACAACATCAGGTTAGAGTCCAAAAGGTTTATTTGGAAGCACTAGCTTTCGGAGCGCTGCTCCTTCATCAGGTAGTTGTGGAGTGTAAGATCGTAAGACACGGCGACACAACTCTATGTATCTCGTCGGAGTGACTTGGATGATGTAAAGGAAGAGTGGGTTAGTAAGTTTGCTGATGACATGAAAGTTGATGGAGTTGTGTACAATGCGGAGGTCTATTGTGTTTTGAAACTGGATAATGACAGAATGCGGAGCTGGGCTGAAGAGTGGCAGATGGAGTCCAAAATGGAAAAGTGTGATGTTGTGGAAAAAAGTTTGCTAACCCACGATAGGCTCAAAAAAGCAAAACTGTACCAGAACACCCATCAGCTCTGCAGGCAAAAAAAAGAATGCAATTTAGCTCCCATGGACATGACAGAGCACCACAGATATGTCAAAGCGCTAAGGACAGTTTCAAAACCCAGCCATACCAAAGCCACACAAAGAGCAGGACAGACAGACTGGCACCAGCAAGGACATGCTTCAGGAACAGGACAATGGAAGCACCTCGGCACTTCAGAAGAGACATTCACACCTCCCTGTGAAGATGAATAGAACCATGATACCGTCAGGATGTTGCATTGTTTGAAGGAACAGACATTCATCCAATAAACTGTTTTCCAATTAGCATCCTTGCAACTAAATTACTCCATTTCCAAAAACATTGTAGTTTCTCATTTCTTAATCGGTGTCTTTGGTCTCATCCTGTGCTCTGGGAAGAGAAATTCTGATCTCACAGCCCATCAGTTGTGTCAGCCTAGTCAATTTATCTTCCAGCGATATCGCTTGCAATAAATTGTTTTGCCAATTTCAATTCGAACTGTGTTTTGTGATCTCTAACCTATTGGGCAAAATTATCCGACAGTTTGGAGTTAGTCGGCAGGCCACTGTTTTCTCTCTCAACAGGGTAAGAGAACCTCACATTTTAAATTTAACCCAATTCGTACCTGGCGGCAGCCCCTGCCCAGCGGGTCAGAGCAAAGAAAGGCTGGACAACTGTGGAGGGTGACCACAATTCTGACCTGCGGCGAATTGGCTTCAGCTACTGCAATTCGGAAATTGTGTAGTGACCCTGGCCTGTGGAGGTGGGCACTGGACTCCTATATTGCTGCTAGAACTTGGTGTAAATCCCTCGGATGCATTAACATTTTGGTAGAAGGGGTTAGTGCAGACTAGAACCCCCAAAGCAGGAGCAGACACGAATCCACGTTTTAATTCAGTGAAAGTCCGTTCAATCCTTTGTTTCCAGTTTACTTTTGCGGGCTTCTTTGTTGAGGCTGTTGAATGGCATGGTGGTCTGGGATCCAGTGCCTGCAAGAACTCACCATCTCCTGGAGAGCCTGAAGCTGAGTTTTTGTGGCTGGAGCGGGGAGCTGAGTGGTAGCTGCGACTCTTTCTTTAGATAGTGCCCTGAGGCCATGTGAGGGTTCATACCCCAAATACTGAACCGTGTGCTGGCAGAATCGCATCTTTTCTATGGAAACTCTGTTTCGGTCAGATGCCAGGGAGCAGAGCAATGTGACAATGTACTGCATGCATGATTCCGCGGAGGTGGAGGCTAGTAACAAATCATCCGCATATTGCAGGAGGATGCTGTTGCATGGCAGGTGTCAGTGTAGAGAGGGTACGGTGTACTGCAGCGGCATAGACTGTGGGCTTCTCCGTGTAATCCTGGGGAACCTGGTCCATATAGCCGCCGTATGTACAGCGAAAATGTACTGATTCTCAGGGAACAATTTGATGGAGAAAAAGGCTGAGTAGAGGTCGAATACAGAGATACGGGTGGCGGGAGCAGGGATACTGGGGAGGATGGCATCAGGGTCCGGGACCACTGGAGAGCGGAGAATAAAAATTAACGGCTCTGAGATCTCGAACAAAGCGGCACTTTCCTGACCTCCCAGGTTTTGGGGTGGGTAGGATTGGTGTATTGCAGGGGCTGATTGTTGGAACGAGAATACCCTGCTGTTGGAGGGAGTCAATCACTAGCTTGATGCCGTCTACTGCTGCCGGCGACAGTGGATATTGCCGCGTAGGTGGCAGTATGGCTCTATGTTTGAGTGTGACAATGTGTGGACAGACTTCACCTCGCCTGCGTGGTTTGGGGTGATGTGCCCACAGTGAGGTCGGGAGGTCTGCTAGCAATAGGGAGTTCTCGTAGAAGGGGGCAGTGTCTGAGGGTAGCTTTGTGAAAGTGGCCTGGAGTGTTGCAGGAGCACAGCCCACACGGAACGCCTTCAGTTCAAGTTAGGCAATCTCTATTAGATGGGTGGGCGCTTGACCAAGGGGTGTGAAGTGGAGGATCCGCCCCTTTAGGCGCGCCATCATGTTGCCTAAGACCTTTGGAACCCTTGGGCTTTTAACAATGAGTCGAATGTATGGATCAGCCGGCGGGCTGGCGCAGAACAGGGCAACCTGTTGCCTGTCAAGTTGTACCTCTGCTGCCACTCCCTGTGGTCCCACAAAGTACAGGCCAGTGAGTGCGAGCGGGGAGGTGAGGGTGAGATGAGGGTCCGCGAGTGCAGCATATGCTGATGCCGGTTCCTGTGGGTCGGAAGGTGTACAGTGAAACTGACAAAGTGGTTTATCAGTATCACCCAGCGGAGGAAATTTAAAGTGGGAGTTGAAGGGGCCGATAATAACAGGGGAACGTGGGGTTCAAAAAGAAAGTGGGTAGGGGTGATGGGGCAGGACCAGGCATAGCAGAAGCTTGGCTGATTAGGGAGTTCCGCGATGCAGGTGATTGTCACACGCAACATGGAATATTGGGTGTCCGAGATCTCCAGTGTGAGGCCCTCTGGGGAACAGTGAATGCTTGCATTTAGTTTGCACAAGGTCTATCAGCCCAGTAGGGCGATTGGGCAAGTATCAGAGATGATGGCCGCATCAGGGACAGTGGGTGGTGCGATACTAAAGTTCACTTGTTAGGAGAGTAGCTCTGTCATGGGCACTCCCAAAACCACTGCATTACGGACAGTCTTGGAGCTCAGGGAAAGTTCTGCAGAGGGAGGCGCAGACGGGTAGGTGGCCCCGGAATCCACCAGAAAGAAGATGAGCTGCCCCCTTCCACATCCGTTATTGGGGTTTCCGATGGGTTTTGGAGAGGTGTATTGAGACTGCCTGCAAAACCTCCCTCTCGCGGCAGCCCTATTTAGTTTAAGGAATCAGCCACGGTGTAGGCAGCCTGGTGAGGCTGCTACTGTGGGGTGGGGGGCTACGGCTGCTCTGCCTGTGGGTAATGGGAGATGGAGAGGCCTGGCTGTCTCTGCTTGCATGGCAACCAGCAGCGTCTAGCCACGTGTCCTGGTTTGCCACAGTTCCAGCATGGTCCTTTAAAGAATCCTATAGATCTCTGTCCTATTCTGGCTATGTCTTTCGGGCGGTCCAGTTGTGCAATTCGGGGGAATGCCCCCATCTGTCTTGGTGTGGTGAACAGTCCATTCCTATCCAGGTTAGAGAGTGTGGTTAGGGCGTTTCCCAAGGACATTGTTTGCCAGGTTCAGTTATGTAGCTGATATACCTGGGCTTACGGAGGGAGCATGCAATTGATGAGAGTATGTACAGCCAGCTTCTCATTTTTTGTTGCGGGATTGCTTGCTGAAGAGTCCCAGACCTCCCTAAAGTAGGCAACGAAGTCTGGCAGGGGCTCGTTTGTTTTCTGCAGACACTGGGAAACAGCACCAAAGTCTGCATGCTGCCTTGCACTAGTTTTTATCGCATATTTTACAGTGCTGTCCAACCATCTGTCCCAGTCTACAGCAGTGTCCCAAGGTTGGGTGGAGAAGTTAATGGTAGAGCGAATTGTCGCGCAGTGGGTACTATAGGCGAGTTGCAACACGGCCTCCACATCTTGTGGCAGAAATTTGTAAATGGTGGAAATTTGTAGCAGCCAATAATAAAATGCGAGTGGTCTTTTCAATGGGTCTGGGGCATCCTGTTTCATGGCCCGGACCTCTGCATGGGTCCAGGGCTTATCAAGGGGAGTAGATCCAATCATTATGCGTGGAAGCTGGCATTCAGTGCTCTGGTTTTCCAGGGCAGTGGCCGTGCTGCGTGTGAGCCTGACATTATTGTCTGTTTTGGGCAGCGGTATTGATTCAGAATTCTCAGCGGCTGCTGTGTCCTGCTGCGAGCGTCTCGTGGGCTGCGTGGTAACAAATTCAGCCGCTTCATTTTGCAGCGCGGACCGGCTCTGGGAGCGTTTGGGGAAGCTTAAGGTATTGCGGGGTGTAGGATGGCGGGGCTATGCCTGCGGTGGTAGTGGTCTCTGCAGTCGAGGTTTTATTGCTGCAGTCTTTATAGTTGAGTGTTTGGTGGTTTTTGGCAATGTCTCGAAATTTTGAAAGACTTTGCAACATGTGGACACTGTTCCATGAGACATTCCCGTGTCCCCCTGTAACGGCCGTGGTCCAGTAATCAATGTTATCAATTTTTAAGGACCTCCCCATATAGTCAATTCACTTGGGACCAGGTGTAAAGGTCGCTTATGAAGAGGATAACGTAACGGCTGTCCCTTGTGTCTTTAAGCACTGTGTCTGCCGGTGATCCAGGTGTTAAAAGAGCATTTCCTACCTTGTTCTTGCAGTTTGTATTTACCATGCCTTTTCAGGGTACCTTTCTTCATTTTCGGCTCCGGGCCGTTCTCACCACGTGGATAGCGTTGGCCAGGTTCCACAGCTGGCATTTCCCGGCAGACGGTGGATGTCCGTGCCCCCATGGCATCCTGGACTTCTTGGGATAAGATCTAAGTGCTATATTAGGTTTCAAGGGGAATAAAACGGAGATAGAGAGATAAGAGAACACAAGCAGCGTGATTGACAGTTTTGGCAATAAACGTTACTCAAACGTGTTCGCTGACCGCAAAGCAAACAAACACTTCAGCGCTGAACAGACTCAGGCAGATGAGACACCTGAAATTGACAAAGCAGCACTCAGTAAGCACAGAATAAGCTGACACAACCTAAATAAACACTTAGAAACCACAGGACAGGACAACCCAGCTGGGCCCATGTTAATTTTGTTCGAGCTGTGGATCTATCACCAGTAAAGCGAGAATTTGATGAGCTGTCTCTCCACGTATCGTGCCTAACTTTCTCTGGCGACCGTCTTTTTTCTGGCTGAAACAGGTTCGTGACAGGAGTTCTAACTCAAGGTGCAGCACACGTGGGGCACATTAAGGTTTGTTGCAAAAATTTCTGATAATTAATTTAGCACAGGTGACGACATCCACAAACCCAGTCCACGCTGTTTAGTACCGAAATACCGGCTGCCAGTTAACTTACATATCCATCAACGACCTCCTCAGGCCCAGACGAGGCAGCTTAAAAGTCAGTTAACAATTTAGAAGCCAAATGCTCACCTCCACAGGACAGGGCCATTACTCACGTTCCAAACTGCAGCAGCAGCCAGCTGCAAACTAGTTAAATTTGAAACTTAATTTAGCCACTTACCAAACACTTGGTGCTGTCAATGCTAGATTTTAACTGTCTTAAAGATACAGTACACCCAAATCTTCAGAACACGTCCCTCTTAAGAAAAAATGGACCAACATAATGAAAATATGGCTTCATATTTTACATTTTTTAAAACACATCATGTGAGCATAAAGATAAGTTTAATATAAGTTTATCTGAACTGCTTCTCATATATATATATATAACATTAAATAAATACAAATATCATCTAAACTCTCAGTTAAGTCCGCGATAATACATTTGCGATTACATTCTTACGACCCACAACATGTACTCTTTTTAACTGAAAAGTCTGTAACATAAGACTTCAACGAAATACTCTCTTGCCCTTGTCGTTTAAGCGTTCTAAGAATGTAAGGACATTGTGTAACGTGTGCACAGTCGTGTCCAACACTTTGTTTATAAAATACACATGAAAATGTTTTAAGGTCAGTACCAAACGCAATCATTCTTTTTCGAACTTGTAATTCCTTTGGTGAATGCTAACCTTCTTCGAAAAAGAACCGACTGGAATTTCAATCACATACTCATCTTCCTGTAGGAGTACACCTCCAACTCCTCTGTCACTAGCATTGATGGCTAATTTAAAAGGTTTTGAAACATTTTGAGTAGCTACGACTGCTTTGGTGTTTAAGATGGCTTTTAAATAGTCGATTACCTCCTGGCATGGTTCTGTAAACCGAAACGTTGTATTCTTCTGCAGCAAATCAGTTAACGTTGCCTCTATATTGTGACGTTTGGAACAAATAAAGTCTTCCAGACCAACGAATCGAAGTGCCTCTTTCTGCGAGGTTGGTCGTGGAAATTCCTCGATGGCCATCGTCTTTGCATTCCATGTGGTCAACATGACCGATATTAGGTCCAAGAACTTCACCTCTGCTTTTGCGAATTCAATTATTTACACTTATCACCAGAATTGCTTCTCGTAGTCGTTCAAAGAGTTCTGCCAACTGTACCATTTGATCTTTCCAGCACTTAATGAAGATCACTACATCATCCAAATAGACTGTATAGTTTGCTAACCCAGCCACAATCTATTCTTGAGTCCTTGGAATGTGCCAGCGGCGTTCTTCATTCCAAAGGGCATCATCATTTTAAATTGCTATAGTCCCTTTGGGGATACGAACACAATCATTCATTTTGCCATCTCAGATAAAGGTAGCTGCAAGTCACCATGCATTCAGTCCAACTTGGTGAAGTAATTGGCTTATCCGACATCCTCCAGACAGTCCTTCAGTCTAGGAATTGGATTTTTCATGGTATTGATGTTCCGATAATTCAAGCAGAATCGTTGAGCTCCATTCGGTTTGGAAACTCAGACGACCAGCGAACTCCACATGCTCTGGTTTGGTTCAATGATGTCCACGTCGAGCATGTCCTCTTACTCCATCTGGACTTGCCTGGCTTTGAAAGGATTAAGCTGATAGAGGTGTTGTTTTACCGGACCAGTATTCATTGCATCTACTTCGTGTACAACAGCATTAGTCGTCCGCATCTGATTCTTAAATATGTCCTCATACTGCAGTGATACATCTCTCAACTGAGTTCTATGTTCCTCAGACAGATAGCTGAATAACCTATCCCACTCACTTAAGATTTCTTCAATTTTAATCTATTTTGAGGCACATCAAAATTCACATCATCTGGATTTGATTCCTCACCATGCTGGGGCAGTAAGTAACATCTGTTTCTCCAGTTCTTTCTCTCCAGCATAATAGTGTTATGACATGTTGACATGGCATACTGGATACATATTTTTCAATCTTGCATTTTTACTGGATAGCTCACCTGAATGAACCTTTTCACAAATTGACAGGGGCTAATAACCCTAACTTTGAAGTGATCTCCTACCGCTGGTGACAGTACTAACACGCTGTCCCCTTGGGAAATCGTCCGAGATGCTGATCTTTTATCTGACACCCGCTTAATCCTACACTGTGCGCTCTTTAAGTGCTGTTTAGCTAACTCACTATACTACTGAATCTCTCTCCCACTTTCGATACATAATCGGAGTGTGAGATTTCTGACTTTTGTCATGTCACTTTTTCTTAAATTAAATTCAAAACGGCCTCTCATTTCATGATCGAATATTATCTCAAAGGGAGTTAACTGAGTAGATTCGTTTGTTGCACCTCGAATTGCAAACAATACGAATGGGATAACTTTATCCAATCATTCGGGTAGTCCTAACAATATCTTGTAATTCGGATACCACCTTTCAATGCTCCCTGGTATTCAGGATGATATGCACTGGATTTAATGTGCTGTAAAGCTAAGCTATCCATAACCTCCTTAAACAGATTAGCAATATTATTTGACTTGGTTCAAATGAGTCTCTCTGCGTAGCCCAAACCGATGAAAAAAACTACTAAATTCCCCAGCAAAATGTTTGCCTTGACGCTCTATAAAGGAATTGCCTCTGGAAATCTGATAGTTTCATCCATTATGGTTAACAAGTGCTGATTTCGCGGCAGCGTATAACACAATCAATTTTCGCCTGCGAGCAATGTTGTTCAGATGTGGAAATTGGCAATAAAGTTGCTGGTTCATCCGCCTGTGGCTTACCTATCATTTGGCATGTATGACAGATACAGCAAAAGTTAACCACATCCATTTGCATTCCAGGTCAATAGAAATGTTTTTCCACCTTAGTCTGTGTCTTTCATACCCCAAGGTGACCTCCGACAGCTGGTTCATGTGCTAACCTTACACCTCCTGTCTGTATGCTACAGGCAAAAAACACCTGGTGCACCTCGGCCATTTCTAGTCTGAATTAACCTGCCATGGTCTTCATTTTAGCCTTATGTTTTAGATAATGACCATTTTCAATATTCTATGCCACCTTTTCAGAGATCTCATCCACATAAGTATTTTTTGCCATGTCTTGCTATTGTACGTCCCTTCACCTGTCAGGACTAAACTCTTCTGTCTAACTCTCTGCCTGTTCAGGTTTTTCCTCCACCATTGCGTCAAACAGGCTATCCACGAAGTGAACCTCAACTCCTTCATTTTTCTCTTTACTTTTCGCTTCGTGATGTGACTTATGATACTGCGATCTGGTTAACACACAGTCTGAGATACTACCAGGATCTTTCTGTTTTAACTCCTCAGTTTGTTGGTCGCCCTTGGGTTAATCCACAAAGAGGGGTGTCACCGTCACCTTGGATCCAGCACAATCATTCCCAACAACAAACTGAATTCCTGATACTAACACTCTGTCAACTACGCCCACTGTGACTTCACCAGTCTTACGTTGGCACTCCAACCTTATCTGACGTTGGGACAGTGTACATTTCTGCCGATCGCTTCCACAAGATGCCACGCTCCCGGGTAACAGATCAGAAATAGAGCATATTACTATAAACGACTGGATAGATCCTGTGTCTCCCAAAATTATAATTCTTTGTCCGTCTCCTTCCGTTTCTTTCTGAGTAAACTTTACCCAAAGAGGCAAATTGTTTGTAGAGATCAGGTACTTTCTCCATACTCAACCTGGCCAGGCTATGCACTTGTCTGCAGGTCCTCAGCTCTTCTTGGGGGCTACATTATTCCGTTCACTAATACCACCGGGTTAACTTTTTTAAACACGCCTTATCCCATAAAACCTGTCTTTAGCAAACAGCACTGTGACTTTACGCGCCGACCTTGGGGCAGTGAAAACACCTTTTCCCAGTAAACGTCTGAAATCAATGTCACTGTAATGTCCTGCGTCCCACTCCATTACAGAGAAAGACCTGAGGTTTTCATCTCCTGTCGACACTCTTGGGATTCTTTTGTTATCCTAAATTCTTACAAGTGCTCTCTACCCATGGTTTCGGAGTGCAGGATCTCCCCTTCTTTCAAATTCTATCCCTGACAGGACGAAATTCTGGCCGGAATTATAAGCGCACACATTAGCTGTTTAACGTCTTCATCACCTCTTGACACCTCATCTGACAGTGCAGCAAACTCCCCACTAGCTCTGCTTACCGGTTTGGTCTGAACTAGTTTAACTCACAAATCATCGGACCACTCTATCTGCCTGGCCAATTTTTCAAATGAAATACAGAAGGCTTCTACCGCTTTCTCATGACTACATCATCTTTTAAACTCCATCCTGTTAACTTGTCTTCGTGGAGTGAGTCGCAATTTTTATTGTAATCTCTCATAAAAACTGAAATATTGTTTCAGAATTCAATTTGAAAAGAATGAGAATAGTCTAGGGTTAAACCAGATCACATGTTGTTATCCTAATCTCTAGCAGATCCAGATCAATATTTCCTCGAGAAATAAATATTCTTCACTGGAGTCAGTTCAGTGAATCTTCTCTGTACTGTTTTCCATGTAGTTTTGGCCGTAACTCTCTCGAAGTGGTCTCACCATATACGGTAAAACTAGAAAATATTTTCTACTTCTGAATGTATTCGTTTTAAAAAAGATTCAACATTTATCTTGCCTCCCTGGAAACCTGATGTACACATAACTTTTTTGTGATACAGTTGCCTGGTTCATCTATGCCTCAGTCCAATCTCTCCATTGAAATAATACACTGCGTTTCCATTCAAACTGCGAACATCTTTGAATGCAAAGGCAATTTTTGCTTCTATATTCCACGCGCCAATATTTGTCTGTTCACTTGACCGACTTATATCTTATTATAAACTCATGTTCTCTTCATATACAAATAGAAATAAAAAAAGTAAAAATATTACATTGTCATTTCCATTGTATTGTGGTCGCAATCTCTTTCTTTAACCAAATATTCTCTCTGTACTATGGCAGATCTGAAACATTTGAAACGGCTTGAGTTGTCTCAAACAGTTTGAAATGTTGCTCTTCTTCAAAACTGTGGACGCAATGTTTTATCAAAGAAATAGATTGTGGCCACATTCCGATGTAATTGACTATGAAATATTTTTAATCCATATCTAAGTTCCAAATGTATGGCAACGCTAAGTTTTGCAATAACATCACCAAGTCCCCATCACTCAGAATAGGGTCAGATGGTGCAGAATCTGTGTGTGTGGAAATGAGGAACTCCAAAGTTTAAAAAAAAACGTAGTTGGAGTTATGTAAATGCCTACAGGTAGCACTCAGGAGCTGGGGCACTAAACACAAAGGGACAAGAAGAAGATGTATAGAAAAGGAATACTTATAGTGATCGATGGGGTGTGGGTGAATTTCAATTGGCAGTGGGACAGCGAAAATCTGTTTATTAGTTTTTCCAAACAAACGAAATTTGCAGAATGTCTATGAGATGGCTTTGTGCAGCACATTTGGAGGAGCCCCCCGGCAATGGGAATGCTGGATTTAGTGTTGTGCAATGAAGCACCTTGATAAGGGAGCTTTCCTTTAATGAATCCTTAGGAGGCAGTGATCATAATACGATTGAATTGACTCTGCACTTAGAGATAGAATCAGAGAAAGAAATATTACAGCTGAATAAAAGCAAATACAGAGACATGGGAGAGGAACTGGATTGAATTGTCTGAGAGAGGAGCCTAGCAGTGGAACAGCAATGGCGAGAGTTTCTGGGAGTACGTAATTCGGGAGATACAGCAGAGATTCATCACGTGGAAAATGAAGCATGGTACAGGGAGGATGAGGCATGAATAGATGACTAGGGAAGTCATGGATATCGGAAAGATAAAAGAGAAACCATCTAATGTGGAAACCGATGGATTTGAAAGGTTTCAAAGAAAACCAGAGGGCGACAAAAAAGAAGAATAAGGTGGGAGAAGTTTATGTGTGAGGGTGAGCTAGCCATTGGTATAGAGGAAGAGTGCAGGAGTTTCTTTCGATATGTAAAGAACGAAAGAGAGTCAGAAGTTGATACTGTTGTGCTGGAAAAGGACGATGGAGCGATAGTTGTGGGAAACAGATAATGGCTGAGGAACTGAATAATTACTTTGCGGCAGTCTTCACGCTGGAAGGCACAAATAATATTTCAAAAATCCAATAGACTGAGGCGGCAGAGCTAATCAGGAGAAGGTATTGAAAAGGTAAATGGTCTGAAAGTGGATAAATCACCTGGCCAGATGGAATACACCTCAGAGTTATAAGAGAGATAGCTTAAGAAATACTGGAGGCATCAGGGGTGGTATTTTTCGAATCTCTTGAATCAGGAAGTGTCCCAGAAGACTGCAAAATTGTGAACATGACACCCCTTGTTTACAAAGGAATAAGGCAAAAGATGGAAAATTGCAGACTGATTAGCATAAGCACAATCGTTGGAATACATTGTGAAGGATGAGATTACTGAGCACTTACAAAACAATGGTTAAATATGGCGAAGTTAGTATGGTTGCATCTAGGGGAGGCGTAGCCAGATAAATCTGTTAGATTTCATTGAGGAACGGACGAGCACGTTGGACCAAGGACAGCCAAAGGATGTTATCTAACTTGACTGCAGGTAGGCTTTTGTGAAGGTGTCACTGAGGAGGCTACTGAGTAAGATAAAGGCCCATGGTGTCATAGGAAAGCCCGAGCTTGGACAGAAGCATGGCTATCAGGCAAAGTCTCAAGAGTGGGGATGAAAGGGTCCTTCTCAGAATGGCAGCCGTTGACAGTGTTCTCAAGGCTAAGTGTTTGGACAAAAGTTTTTACTTTGGAAATTAATGATTTATATGTATGAGCTGAGGGCATTCTGTTTGAGTTTTCAAGTGATGCAAAGATAGTCAAAGAAAAATGTATCATTATGGAGGTAGGAATGCTGCAGAAGGATATAGACAGGTGAGGGGATTTGGCAAAGAAGTGGCAGATGGAATCCAACGTGTGAGGTCATGCACTTTGGTAAGAAGAATACTTTCATGGACTATTTTCTGAATAGGGAGTTAATTCAGATTCCTGAAGTGCAAATACCGTTGAGAGTTCTAATCCAGTCTCAAGTTAAATTTGCATGTGAATCAATAATTAGGAAAGTGTTGCACCTGGCGCACAGTGTGTTTCAAATATTTTATTCAGCAACACATCAGTGAGTCGGCACTTATAAACAATAATATTTGTTTACTCAACAAAATTAATATTAGACCAAAGAATGTTACTATAAACTGACGAAAACCACTGCAAACTAACTTCTGCTTTACTTTAACTTTGTATGATCGCATTCCATCTCACGAGAATGTCGCCGGGAACCACATGCTGATGTCTTCTTCTTCTTTTGATGGACTTGGGATTGCCTTCTCCTTTGGTGGTTATTCTCGAGTTACTTCGCAAAGTGGGGTTTTGTTGTGATTCTCATCCTTCCGGGACTTCACACATTTTTGGAACGGTATGGACGATCTGCGAATTGATAGATCAGTTCTGTTACCCAGATTAATCAGACTCAAGTACGGGTTCGCACATTGATGGCCGAAGGTCGACAATCCATTGTCCTATTTAAGTTGAACTTCAGGTGGGTATTACAGGGTCTGTAGCTGTCAAGTTTGTTTTTAGATTACATTACAGTGTGGAAACAAGCGCTTCGCGCCCAACAAGTCCACACCGAACCGCCAAAGCGCAACCCAACCATTCCCCTACATTTACCCCTTTATCTAACACTACGGGCAATTTAGCATGGCCAATTCACCTGAACTGCACATCTTTTGTGACTCTGGCAGGAAACCGGAGCACCCGGAGGAAACCCACGCAGACACGGGGAGAACGTGCAAACTCCACGAATTAAACCCGGGTCTCCGGCGCTGTAAAACATCCGTGGATGGCTGCAGCCTGTTTGGATTCTGTAACATGTGGATTAGTCAAGGTTGGGTTCTGTGTCCCAACATGCTTTAATCATTGCTATGTTTCTGTAACTCCATGGTAAGATTATTACTGTCCATTATAAGTTCATTAATTCGGGCGGCCCATCTGGCCACAAAGGCAAAGACAATGTTGGCATTTATATTGAGAGAACTTTAATATTAATGCAGGGATGTATTCTTGAGTCTCTGTAAGTCATTTCTAAATTGCTAGCAAATAGCTTAAGCTTGCAGATTTCAATCAGAAATGAAATATATCATATTTAAATGTGTCAGAATTTAAATATAGCATATTTAAATAAAATATATCATATTTAAATTATATTTGATTGTTTTGTCTTTTGGTTAATCTGAATATGTAATCATTCAGAGGCCATACACTTTGCAAATGATAGAGCGACGGTGTACTTAATTGAATACTGACATTGTGATCACAAGAAAAGTAAGACAAAATGTTCCTTTTTTGTTATAGAATTAAATATGATTTTTTATATCAGAAAATGTTGATAAATGTTTATATGTTAGTTTCAAACGTACAGAATCAACTTAATTGCTTTCCCAGATGATGGAATTATTGTTCAGTTTGATAATCGTAATTTATATTTTATTTTTGCCCAATTCCCAAAGATGACAGACACCTGATTATTGTTCGGGTCAGTAAACTCATCGCTTTTCAATCATGATCTATATTGAAAATGGATTTCAGAAAGCCTGAACTTCGGCAGACTGTTACTCGACCTGAGTGCAGCCTGTGGCACTCAGTGCGACTCTGGCCCGCGCCTGAAACTGTTAAGAAACTTTCCAACCTTGTTCATGGCAGTCATTCAAACATTATTTCGCGACAAATCATTTGGAGCCCCCTTTGGCACAGGGGAACTCGCAAACTGTCTCGCACTAGTCTCAGTGTAGGTACAAATGGTATCCAAATCCACTGACTCACCAGCAACTTGGTCTTATAAATTCATATTCTGTCAGAGCCTGGTCCATGGCGCAGATGTATGGACATAGAGTGTCAAAATTTCACTGTACAAGTCACTGTTGGTTATTAAATCTGGCTTGGCCCCAGACACTATGCAACTGCACCCTGGATCAGACACTGTGTGAAGACGTTAACAATTTGGCTGTCTTCTTCAGCAGCTTGCATCTCACAATAAACTCTCTAAAACTGTATCCAATAAATGTGCCTTCACATTCACCAATACGAAAATGAAATTGTACATCTGTGTGGGTGGCCAGATATTAATATATGGGTCACCCAACGGACTGTATCTGAAGTTAACAGTAGCAAACGGCAAGCGAAGAATCACGTTCATAGCTGAAGTCGGCGGATTTTGTCTTGCACAAGTCATCACACACACTTCGCACTGGTAGTCAGGTAAATGTAATAATAACAATGAATGAATGTATTAATACACCATAACTCAAGGTCTTGGTCTAACGTCACTTGACAGCTTGCTGATATCATACACCTCACTCCCTCACACATGCATAAATTGATTAGAATCCCAAAACGGAGTGAAACGTGGTACATAGAGCAGTACAGCACAGTCCAGGCCCTTCGGTCCTCGATGTTGTGCCAGCTACTTATCCTACTCTAAGTTCGGACTAACCTATATGCCCTTTATTTTATTAACTTCGATGTGCCGATCCAAGATACCTAAATATCGTGAACATATCTGAAT
>NW_025210958.1:0-915 GCF_004010195.1 Chiloscyllium plagiosum
ATGCCCTACCTGCCAATGCAATCAACTCAGCCATATTAGGGAGATTTAAACAATCCTTAGATAAGCACATGGATGATTTTGGGGTAGTGTAGGGCGAGGAGCTGAGAATAGTTCACAGATCGGCGCAACATCGAGGGACTGAGATAAGGTGGGGGGAGAAGAAATGAGGCAGCTGGAGGAATCTGCTTTCATCCCTTGTGGTTGGTGGGTTCCTAGGCGGAAGATGAGGCGCTCTTCCTCCAGACATCGTGTTGCAATGGTTTGGCGATGTAGGAGGCCAAGGACCTGCATGTCATTGGCGGAGTGGTAGGGGGAGTTAAAGTGTTGAGCCACGGGGCGGTTGGGTTGGTTGGTGCGGCTGCCCCAGAGGTGTTCTCTGAAACGTTCCGCAAGTAGACGGCCTGTCTCCCCAATATAGAAGAGGCTACATTGGGTGCAGCGGATGCAGTAAGTGATGTGTGTGGAGGTGCAGTGAATTTGTGATGGAGACGGAAGGATCCCTTGGGGCCTTGGAGGCAGCTGAGGGGGGAGGTGTTGAACCAGGGTGAAACCATTTGATTGATGTTTATGGTTGATTGGGGATATGCTGGACCATGAAGTTACGAAATAAAAGCCGAAAGCATCACGGATGCTGTCAACCAGGAACAGAACAGAAGTTGCAGGAAAAGCTCAGCAAGTCTGGCGGGATCTGTGGTGAAAACTCAGAGTTAATGTTTTGGGTCTGGAGACCCTAACTCAGAACTGCTGAGGTTACACATTATGCTGATGTACAATTCTGCTGGAGTTGATGGCCCACAATGCTTCATGGATGAGGAGTCTTGCCTTGTTAGATCTGTTCAAAGTTTGTCCCATTCAGCATGGTGATCGTGCCACACAACATGACGGAGTTTATTCTCAACGTGAAGGTGGGACTTT
>NW_025210958.1:1238-7733 GCF_004010195.1 Chiloscyllium plagiosum
CATGCTAAATTACCTGTAGAGTTCGGTTCATTAGTTAGGGAAAATGGATCTCGGTGGGTTGCTCTTCAGAGGGTCGATGCGGGCTAGTTGGGCCAAAGCACCTGTTTCCACACTGTAGGGAATCTAATCTAATCTAACCTAATCATTTACCACCATAACATGCACAGGTAGGTAGCACAATGACTCACGAGGCTGAGTACAATGTTTGCCTTTTTGTGAGGAGAATGACCATGAAGCTCGGATGACTCGCTTCAACCACATAAGGATTAATTTCACTTGATGTACTCTGCAATAGCTTTGCTCCTGGAGGAACAACATTATTACACTGGGAACAATTCATGGAAGATTTATTAGTTTGAATCCTGGGTCAAGTAGCTATGAAAAGCACTCCACAAGTGTTGTTGTGTCAATTGTCATGGCCAGAACACGTACAAAGCAGATGGAGGTTCAGGGAACATTGTGCTGAGCCCTTGACAGAACCCAACTTGCTGGAACTGGTCCTATTATATCTGTACATTAGGGATATTTGGTACAGGTTGCTGCAGAGTCTATTCCCTGGAGACAGTCACAATCTTTGAAAAAGGTGCAAAATATGACAGTGTAGATCAAAGACGGTACAGATATCAGAAGGAAAAAGGTTTTAATCACCGAGCTCAGACTGAAAGAAGGGAATGCGACACAAAACAAGAAACAAGGAACAAAGAACGTTTGGCCCGGTCAGCCTGTGCCGATCCTCTGTCTAAACCTGTCGCCTATTTTCCAAGAGTCTGTTTCCCTTTGCTCTCTGTCCATTCATGTATCGTTCTAAATACATCTTAAATGACGCTATCGTGCCCACTTCTACCGTCTCCACTGGCGACACATCCCTGGAACACACCAACCTCTGCACAAAGAACTTTCCACGCATTATCTCCCCTAAACCTTTCCTCTCTGAGTTTGAATGCATGATCCCCGGTAATTGAGTTCCGCACTCTGGGGAAAAAAGCTTCTTGATGTCCACCCTGTCTATACATAGAGCATAGAACAGTACAACACAGAACAGGCCCTTCAGCACACGATGTTTTGCCGACCATTGATCCTCATGTGAGTTAAACCTAATATACGAACCCTCAAATTTCTGTGATCAGATGCATGTCCAGCAGTCTCTTAAATATCCCCAATGACCTCTCTTCCACAACTGGTGCTGGCAATGCATTCCATGCTCTCACAACTCTCTGCAAAGACAGGATGTGCAGAGATGTGGGTCGTGTCGTTTCGTGGCTAATTGGTGTTCATGCATGCGGATCGTTAGCTGCCTTCCTGTTTGTCCTATGTAGTGTTTTGTGCAGTCCTTGCATGGGATTTTGTACATTACATTAGTTTTGCTCATGCTGGGTATTGGGTTCTTCGTTCTGGTGAGTTGTTGTCTGAGAGTGGTTGTTGGTTTGTGCGCTGTTATGAGTCCTAGTGGTCGCAGTAGTCTGGCTGTCAGTTCGGAAAGGCTCTTGATGTATGGTAGTGTGGGTTGTGGCATGACCCGATTCCGTTGTCTTTCTCTTGGCAAGTTGATCCAAGTGGATTGTCGTCAACCCTTGATAAGAAGTGATACAAAATGTGGAAATATGTGTATTCCCTTATCAACTCAACTTGATTCTAGTCAGTTTCGTTTCCCCATCTCTTCTGTACCAATACTGTTCTTCTTTAAGTCGCAAATTGCACGATATGTATCTGTTCTGAAAATAAATGATAGCACCTCGACTTTCACGATTGGTTTGCTGTTTTTGACACTGTTCCCGACATAACTCTGCTTCAAAGCCTCTCCATAAATTAGTTCTGTTGCTGATTTCACAGATTTAATGCATTACAATATATCCAGACTTGAACTTCAATCTTATTTTATTTCCCTCTCAGTAACGAAATCTGTATTAAAAGAAACCATACAGATGCTTGCAGTAAGATGACGGTGGAGCAGGGATTCTGAGACGAGGGCTCGTGCACTGCCTCTTTTTGTCTCTTCATTTCTTTTCTTTTTAGTTCCTTCTTCCATTTCGCTTTTTTTTCTTTTCTATTTGTTTAAACCTATCTCCAGTTGAAGCGCTCAGTCGGTGTGATAGCATCAGCTGTGGTGAGTTGGCCCACCACAAACTTCTGACAGTCAGTGTGTGAGCCCAGAGTGGACACGAGGGAGCCCAGCGTGGACATGAGGGGGCCCAGTGTGGACACGAGGGAGCACAGCGTGGACACGAGGGGGCTTAGAGTGGACACGAGTGAGCCCAGCGTGGACATGAGGGAGCCCAACGTGGACACGAGGGGGCTCAGCGTGGACACGAGGGGGCCCAGTGTGGACACGAAGGAGCGTAGCGTGGACATGAGGGAGCCCAGTGTACACATGAGGGAGCCCAGTGTGGACACGAGTGAGCCCAGCGTGGACACGAGTGAGCCCAGCATGGACATGAGTGAGCCCAGTGTGGACACAAGGGAGCCCAGCGTGGACACAAGGGAGCCCAGTGTTGGCACGACTGAGTCCAGTGTGGACACAAGGGAGGCCAGCGTGAACACAAGTTACCCCTGCGTGGACACGAGGGCGCAGCGTGGACACGAGGGAGTGCAGCGGGGACATGAGGGAGACCAGTGTGGATATGAGGGAGCCTAGTGAGATCACGAGGGAGCCCAGTGTTGTCACGAGGGAGCCCAACTCGGGCACGAGGGAGCCCAGTGTCGACACGAGGGAGCCCAGTGAAGACATGAGGGAGCCCAGTGTGGACACAAGGGAGCCTAGTGTGCACATGAGGGAGCTGAGTGAGGACAGGAGTGAGCCCTGTTTAGACACGAGGGAGCCCAGAGTGGACACGAGGGAGCCCAGTGTGAACACGAGTGAGCCCAGTGTAGACACATGGGAGCCCAGTGTGGACACGAGGGAGACCATTGTGGTCACGAGGGAGCCCAATGTAGACACGAGTGAGCCCAGTGTGGACATGAGGGAGCCCAGCGTGGACACAAAGGAGCGCAGAGTGTACAAGAAGTAGGGCAGCGTGGACACGAGGGAGTTCACTGTGAACACGAGGGAGCCCATTGTGGAGAGGAGGTAGCCCAGTGTGGACACGAGTGAGCCCAGTGTGGACATGACTGTGCCCAGTGTGGACACGACTGAGCCCAGTGTGGACACAAGGGAGCCCAGTGTGGACACGAGGGAGCCCAGCGTGGACACGAGGGGGCTTAGAGTAACACGAGTGAGCCCAGCGTGGACATAAGGGAGCCCAGCGTTGAAACGAGGGGGCTCAGCGTGGACACGAGGGGGCCCAGTGTACACACGAGTGAGCCCAGCATGGACACGAGTGAGCCCAGCGTGGACACAAGGGAGCCCAGTGTTGGCACGACTGAGTCCAGTGTGGACACAAGGGAGGCCAGCGTGAACACGAGCTACCCCTGCATGGACACGAGGGAGCGCAGCGTGGACACGAGGGAGTGCAGCAGAGACATGAGGGAGACCAGTGTGGACATCAGGGAGCCTAGTGAGGTCACGAGGGAGCCCAGTGTTGTCACGAGGGAGCCCAACTCGGGCACGAGGGAGCCCAGTGTCGACACGAGGGAGCCCAGTGAAGACATGAGGGAGCCCAGTGTGGACACGAGGGAGCCTAGTGTGCACATGAGGGAGCTGAGTGAGGACAGGAGTGAGCCCTGTGTAGACACGAGGGAGCCCAGAGTGGACACGAGGGAGCCCAGTGTGGACATAAGATAGCCCAGCACGGACACAACTGAGCCAAGTGTGGACACGAGGGAGCCCAGTGTGGACACGGGTGAGCCCAGTGTAGACACGTGGGAGCCCAGTGTGGACACGAGGGAGACCATTGTGGTCACGAGGGAGCCCAATGTAGACTCGAGTGAGCCCAGTGTGGACACAAAAGAGCGCAGCGTGTACAAGAAGGAGCGCAGCGTGGACACGAGGGAGTTCACTGTGAACACGAGGGAGCCCAGTGGGGACACGAGGGAGCCAATTGTAGACAGGAGGTAGCCCAGTGTGGACAGGTGGGAGCCCAGCGTGGACATGCGGGAGCCCAGTGTGGACATGAGTGAGCCCAGTGTGGACATGACTGTGCCCAGTGTGGACATGACTGAGGCCAGTGTGGACACGACTGAGCCCAGTGTGGACACAAGGGAGCCCAGTGTGGACATGAGGGAGCCCAGTGTGGACATGAGGGAGCCCAGTGTGGACACGACTGAGCCCAGTGTGGACACGAGGGAGCCCAGCGTGTACAAGAGGGAGCGCAGTGTGGACACGACTGAGCCCAGCGTGGACACGACCGAACCAAGAGTGGACACGAGGGAGCCCAGCGTGGACATGACTGAGACCAGTGTGGACACGACTGAGCCCAGTATCGACACGAGGGAGCCCAGTATGGACAAGACTGAGCTCAGTTTGGACACAAGGGAGCCCAGTATGGACACGAGGGAGCCCAGAGTGGACACGAGGGAGTGCAGCGTGGACACGAGGGAGCCCAGAGTGGACACGAGGGAGTGCAGCGTGGACACGAGGGAGCGCAGCTTGGACACGAGGGTGCCCACTGTGAACACGAGGGAGCCCAGCAGGGACATGAGGGAGCCCAGTGTGGACACAAGTGAGCCCAGCGTGAACACGAGGGAGCGCAGTGTGGACAGGACTGAGCCCAGTGTGGACACGACCGAGCCCAGATTGGACACAAGAGAGCCCAGTGTGGACACGACTGAGCCCAGTGAGGACACAAGGGAGCCCGGCGTGAACAAGAGGGAGCCCAGTGTGCACAAGAGGAAGCCCAGCGTGAGTATGAGTGTGCACAGTGTGGAACGAGGGAGCACAGCGTGGACACGAGGGAGCCCACTGTGAACACGAGGGAGCCCAGTGGGGACATGAGGGAGCCCAGTGTGGACACGAGGGAGCCTAGCGTGGACACGAGGGAGTCCAGTATGGTCATGGGGGAGCCCAGCTGGGGCACGAGGGAGAACAGCGTGGACACCAGGGAGCCCAGAGAAGACACGTGGGAGCCCAGTGTGGACACGAGTGAGCCCAGTGTGGTCACGAGGGAGCCCAATGTAGACACGAGTGATCCCAGTGTAGACACGAGTGAGCCCAGTGTGGACAAAAGGGAGCCCATCGTGAACACGAGGGAGCCCAGTGTGGAGACGAGGGAGCCCATTGTGGACAGGAGGCAGCCCAGTGTGGACAGGAGGGAGCCCAGCATGGACACGATCGAGCCCAGTGTGGACACGAGTGAGCCCAGTGTGGACATGAAGGAGCCCAATGTAGACACGAGTGATCCCAGTGTAGAGACGAGTGAGCACAGTGTGGACAATAGGGAGCCCAGTGTGAACACGAGGGAGCCCAGTGTGGAGATGAGGGAGCCCATTGTGGACAGGAAGTAGCCCAGTGTGGACAGGAGGAAGCCCAGCATGGACACGATCGAGCCCAGTGTGGACACGAGTGAGCCCAGTGTGGACATGAGGGAGCCCAGTGTGGACACGACTGAGCCCAGTGTGGACACGAGGGAGCCCAGTGTGTACACGAGGGAGCGCAGTGTGGACACGACAGAGCACAGTGTGGAACGACCGAGCCCAGTGTGGACACGAGGGAGCCCCAGTGTGGACACGACTGAGCCCAGTGTGGGCAAAAGGGAGCCCAGCGTGAACACGAGGGAGCCCAGTGTGCACAATAGGGAGCCCAGCATGAATACGAGTGAGACCACCTTGGACACGAGGGAGCGCAGCGTGGTCACGAGGGATTGTAGCGTGGACACAAGGGAGCCCACTGTGAACACGAGGGAGCCCAGTGCGGTCCCGAGGGAGCCCAGCTGGGGCACGAGGGAGCCCAGTGTGGACACTAGGGAGCCCAGTGAAGACACGAGGGAGCCCAGTGTGCACAAGAGGGAGCCCAGCATGAATACGAGTGAGCCCAGCGTGGACACGAGGGAGCGCAACATGGACACGAGGGTGCCCACTGTGAACACAAGGGAGCCCACTGTGAACATAAGGGAGACCGGTGTGGACACGAGGGAGCCTAGCGTGGATACAAGGGAGCCCAGTGTGGTCATGAGGGAGCCCAGCTGGGGCACGAGCGAGCCCAGTGTGGATACCAGGGAGCCCAGTGAAGACACGAGGGAGCCCAGTGTGGAGACGAGCCAGCCCAGGGTGGACACGAGTGAGCCCAGTGTAGACACGAGGGAGCCCAGTGTGGACTCGAGAAAGCCCAGTGTGCACATGAGGTAGCCCAACGTGGACACGACTGAGCCCAGTGTGGACAAAAGGGAGCCCAGCATGAACTCGAGGGAGCCCACCCTGGACACGAGGGAGCGCAGCGTGGACACGAGGGATTGCAGCGTGGACACGAGGGAGCCCAGTGCGGTCACGAGGGAGCCCAGCTGGGGCACGAGGGAGCCCAGTGTGGACACTAGGGAGCCCAGTGAAGACACGAGGGAGCCCAGTGCGGAGATGAGCCAGCCCAGTGTGGACACGACTGAGCCCAGTGTGGACACGAGGGAGCCCAGT
>NW_025210958.1:10874-17502 GCF_004010195.1 Chiloscyllium plagiosum
TGGACACGACTGAGCCCAGTGTGGACACGAGGAAGCCCAGTATGGACACGAGTGAGTCCAGCGTGGACACGAGAGAGCACAGCGTGGACACGACTGAGCCCAGTGTGGACACGAGGAAGCCCAGTATGGACACGAGTGAGTCCAGCGTGGACACGAGAGAGCACAGCGTGGACACGACTGAGCCCAGTGTGGACACGACTGAGCCCAGTGCGGACACAAGGGAGCCCAGCGTGAACACGAGGGAGGCCAGTGTGGACTCGAGGGAGCCCAGCGTGGACTCGAGCGAGACCAGCGTGGACTCGAGCGAGCCCAGCATGGAGACAAGGGAGCGCAGCGTGTACACGAAGGAGCGCAGCGTGGACATGCGGGAGTCCACTCTGAACAGGAAGGAGCACAGCGGGGACATGAGGGAGCCCAGTGTGGACACGAGGGAGCCCAGTGTGGTCACGAGGGAGCCCAGCTATGACACGAGTGAGCCCAGTGTGGACACGAGGGAGCCCAGTGTGGTCACGAGGGAGCCCAGCTATGACACGAGTGAGCCCAGTGTGGACACGAGGGAGCCCAATGTGGACACGAGGGAGCCCAGTGTGGTCACGAGGGAGCCCAGCTATGACACGAGTGAGCCCAGTGTGGACACGAGGGAGCCCAATGTGGACACGAGGGAGCCCAGTGTGGTCACGAGGGAGCCCAGCTATGACACGAGTGAGCCCAGTGTGGACACGAGGGAGCCCAGTGTGGTCACGAGGGAGCCCAGCTATGGCACGAGTGAGCCCAGTGTGGACACGAGGGAGCCCAGTGAAGACACGAGGGAGACCCGTGTGGACTACAGTGAGCCCAGTGTGGACACGAGTGAGTCCTGTGTGGACCTCAGTGAGCCCTGTAAGGACACGAGGGAGCCCAGAGTGCACACGAGGGAGCCCAGTGTGGATATGAGGTAGCCCAGCGTGGACACGACTGAGCCCAGCGTGGACACGAGGGAGGCCAGTGTGGACACGAGTGAGCCCAGTGTACACACAACAGAAACCAGTTTGGACACGAAGGAGCCCATTGTCGTCACGAGGGAGCCCAATGTAGACACGAGTGAGCCCAGTGTGGACACGAGGGAGCCCAGTGTGGACAGGAGGTATCCCATTGTGGACAGGAGGTAGCCCAGCGTGGACACGAGGGAGCCCAGTGTGGTAATGAGGGACAACAGAGTGGACACGAGGGAGCCCAGTGTGTACACGACAGAGCCCAGTGTGGACAGGAGGTAGCCCAGTGTGGACATGACTGAGCCCAGTGTGGACACGAGGGAGCCCAGTGTGGACACGAGAGAGCCCAGTATGGACACGAGTGAGCCCAGCATTGACACGAGGGAGCCCAGTGTGGATACGACTGAGCCCAGTGTGGACATGAGGAAGCCCAGTGTGGACATGACTGAGCCCAGAGTTGACACGAGGGAGCCGAGTGTGGACACGAGGGAGCCCAGTATGGACACGGGTGAGCCCAATATGGACATGAGGGAGCCCAGTGTGGACACAAGGGAGCCCAGCGTGAACACAAGGGAGCCCAGTGTGCACACATGGGAGTGCAGCGTGGACACGAGGGAGCCCAGCAGGGACATGAGGGAGCCCAGCAGGGACAGGAGGGAGCCCAGTGTGGACACAAGGGAGCCCAATGTGGACACGACTGAGCCTAATGCGGACACAAGTAAGCCCAGCGTGAACACGAGGGAGCCCAGTGTGGACTCGAGAGAGCCCAGTGTGGACACTAGTTAGCCCAGCGTGGACACGAGGGAGCGCAGCGTGTACACGAAGGAGTGCAGTGTGGTCATGAGGGAGTCCACTGTCAACACGAGGGAGACCAGCGGGGACATGAGGGAGACCAGTGTGGACACGAGGGAGCCTTGCGTGGACACGAGGGAGCCCAGCGTGGTCACAGGGGAGCCCAGCTGGAGCATGAGGGAGCCCAGTGTTGACACGCGGGAGCCCCGTGTGGGCACGAGGGCGCCCAGTGTGGA
This sequence comes from Chiloscyllium plagiosum, assembly GCF_004010195.1. NCBI lineage: Eukaryota > Metazoa > Chordata > Chondrichthyes > Orectolobiformes > Hemiscylliidae > Chiloscyllium > Chiloscyllium plagiosum. The sequence continues at coordinate 12,874 of NW_025210958.1, forward strand.
CACGAGTGAGCCCTGTGTAGACACGAGGGAGCCCGGAGTGGACACGAGGGAGCCCAGTGTGGACATGAGGTAGCCCAGCGTGGACACGATTGCGCCCCGTGTGGACACGTGGGATCCCAGTGTGGACACGATTGAGCCCCGAGTGGACATGAGGGAGCCTAATGTAGACACGAGTGAGCCCAGTATGGAAACGAGTGAGCCCAATGTGGACATGAGGGAGCACAGTGTGGACACGAGGGAGCCCATTGCGGGCAGAAGGTAGCCAAGCGTGGACACGAGGGAGCCCAGTGTGGACACGACTGTGTCCGGTGTGGACACGACTGAGCCCAGTTTGGACACAAGGGAGCCCAGTGTGGACATGAGGGAGCCCAGCGTGGACACAAGGGAGCCCAGTGTGGACACGACTGAGCCAAGTCTGGACAGGAGGTAGCCCAGTGTGGACATGACTGAGCCCAGTGTGGACACGAGGGAGCCCAGTATGGACACGAGTGAGCCCAGCGTGGACCCAAGGGATCCCAGCATGAACACGAGGAAGCCCAGTGTGCACATGAGGGAGCCCACTGTGAACACGAGGGAGCCCAGCAGGGACATGAGGGAGCCCAGTGTGGACATGAGGGAGCCCAGCGTGGACACAAGGGAGCCCAGTGCGGACACGACTGAGCCAAGTCTGGACAGGAGGTAGCCCAGTGTGGACATGACTGAGCCCAGTGTGGACTGGAGGGAGCCCAGCGTGGACATGAGGGTGCCCAGTGTGGACACGAGTGAGCCCAGTGTTGTCACGAATGAGCCCAGCGTGGACACGAGGGAGCACAGTGTGGACACGAGTGAGCACAGTGTGGACACAAATGAGCCCAGTGAGGACGAGAGGGACAGCAGTGTGGACACGAGGGTGCCCATTATGGACACGAGGGAGCCCAGTGTGGACACGAGTGAGCCCAGTGTTGTCACGAATGAGCCCAGCGTGGACACGAGGGAGCACAGTGTGGACACGAGTGAGCACAGTGTGGACACAAATGAGCCCAGTGAGGACGAGAGGGACAGCAGTGTGGACACGAGGGTGCCCATTATGGACACGAGGGAGCCCAGTGTGGACACGAGTGAGCCCAGTGTTGTCACGAATGAGCCCAGCGTGGACACGAGGGAGCACAGTGTGGACACGAGTGAGCACAGTGTGGACACAAATGAGCCCAGTGAGGACGAGAGGGACCGCAGTGTGGACACGAGGGTGCCCATTATAGACATGAGGTAGCCCAGCGTGGACACGACTGTGCCCAGTGGGGACACAACTGATCTCAGCTTGGACACATGGGAGCCCAGTGTGGACATGAGGGAGCCCGGTGTGGACATGAGGTAGCCCAGCATGGACACGACTGAGCCCAGTGTGGACACAAGGGAGCCCAGCATGAACACGAAAGAGCGCAGCGTGTCCACGAGGGTGTTCACTGTGAACACGAGGGAGCCCAGTGGGGACACGAGGGAGCCCAGTGTGGTCACGGGGGAGCCCGGCTGGGGCACGAGGGAGCCCAGTGTCGACACGAGGGAGCCCAGTGAAGACACAATGGAGCCCCGTGTGGACACGAGGGAGCCCAGTGTGGACTCGAGTGAGCCCTGTGTAGACACGAGGGAGCCCATAGTGGACACGAAGCAGCCCAGTGTGGACACGAGGGAGCCCAGTGTGGACACGAGTGAGCCCAGTGTAGACACATGGGAGCCCATGTAGACACGAGTGAGCCCATTGTGGAAATGAGGGAGCCCATTGTGGACACGAGGGAGCCCATTGTGGACAGGAGGAAGCCCAGTGTGGACAGGACGTAGCCCAACGTGGACACGAGGGAGCCCAGTGTGGACACGAGTGAGCCCAGTGTGGACACAAGGGAGCCCAGCAGGGACACGACTGTGCCCAGTGTGGACACGACTGAGCCCAGTGTGGACACAAGGGAGCCTAGTGTGGACATGAGGGAGCCCAGTGTGGACACGACTGAGCCCAGCGTGGACACGAGGGAGCCCAGTGTGGTCACGTGGGAGCCCAGCTGGGGCACGAGGGAGCCCAGTGTGGACACCAAGGGTGCCCAGTGATGACACAAGGGCGCCCAGTGTGGAGACGAGGGAGCCCAGTGTGGACACGAATGAGCCCAGTGTAGACATGAGGGAGCCTAGTGTGGACATGAGTGAGCCCAGCATGGACATGATGGAGCACAGTGTGGACATGAGGGAGCCCATTTTGAACATGAGGGAGCCCAGCAGGGACATGAGGGAGCCCAGTGTGGACACCAGGGAGCCCAGTGAAGATACGAGGGAGCCCAGTTTGGACACGAGTGAGCGCAGTGTAGACATGAGGGAGCCGTGTGTGGACAGGAGGGAGCCCAGTGTGGACATGAGGTAGCCCAACGTGGACACGGGGGTGCCCAGTGTGGTCACGAGGGAGCCCAGCTGGGGCACGAGGGAGCCCAGTGTGGACACCATGGAGCCCAGTGAAGATACGAGGGAGCCCAGTGTGGCCACGAGTGAGCGCAGCATAGACACGAGGGAGCCGTGTGTGGACAAGAGGGAGCCCAGTGTGGACATGAGGTAGCCCAACGTGGACACGACTGAGCCCAGTGTGGACACCAGGGAGCCCAGTGTGGATACGAGTGAGCCCAGTGTAGACACGAGGGAGCCCAGTGTGGACACAAGTGAGCCCAGCATGGACATGATGGAGCACAGTGTGGACACCAGGGAGCCCATTGTAGACAGGAGGGAGCCCAGCGTGGACACGAGGGTGCCCAGTGTGGACACAAGTGAGACCAGTGTGATCACGAATGAGCCCAGCGTGGACACGAGTGAGCGCAGTGTGGACACGAGTGAGCACAGTGTGGACATGAATGAGCCCAGCATGGACAAGAGGAAGTGCAGTGTGGACAGGAGGTAGCCCATTATGGACACAAATGATCCCAACGTGGACACAAGGGAGCCAGTGCGAACACGAGAGAGCCCAGTGTGGGCATGAGGTAGCCCAGCATGGACACGACTGAGCCCAGTGTGGACACGAGGAAGCCCAGTATGGACACGAGTGAGTCCAGCGTGGACACGAGAGAGCACAGCGTGGACACGACTGAGCCCAGTGTGGACACGAGGGAGCCCAATGTGGACACGAGGGAGCCCAGTGTGGATACGACTGAGCCCAGTGGGGACACGAGGGAGCCCAATGTGGACACGAGGGAGCCCAGTGTGGACATGACTGAGCCCAGTGGGGACACGAGGGAGCCCAATGTGGACACGAGAGAGCCCAGTATGGACACGAGTGAGCCCAGTGTGGACACGTGGGAGCCCAATGTGGACACGAGGGAACCCAGTGTGGATACGACTGAGCCCAGTGTGGACATGAGGAAGCCCAGTGTGGACATGACTGAGCCCAGAGTGGACACGAGGGAGCCGAGTGTGGACACGAGGGAGCCCAGTATGGACACGAGTGAAGCCCAATATGACATGAGGGAGCCCAGTGTGGACACAAGGGAGCCCAGCGTGAACACAAGGGAGCCCAGTGTGCACACATGGGAGTGCAGGGTGGACACGAGGGAGCCCAGCAGGGACATGAGGGAGCCCAGCAGGGACATGAGGGAGCCCAGTGTGGACACAAGGGAGCCCAATGTGGACACGACTGAGCCCAATGCGGACACAAGTAAGCCCAGCGTGAACACGAGGGAGCCCAGTGTGGACTCGAGAGAGCCCAGTGTGGACACTAGTTAGCCCAGCGTGGACACGAGTGAGCGCAGCGTGTACACGAAGGAGTGCAGTGTGGACATGAGGGAGTCCACTGTCAACACGAGGGAGACCAGCGGGGACATGAGGGAGACCAGTGTGGACACGAGGGAGCCTTGCGTGGACACGAGGGAGCCCAGCGTGGTCACAAGGGAGCCCAGCTGGAGCACGAGGGAGCCCAGTGTTGACACGCGGGAGCACCGTGTGGGCACGAGGGCGCCCAGTGTGGACACGAGTGAGCCCTGTTTAGACACGAGGGAGCCCGGAGTGGACACGAGGGAGCCCAGTGTGGATACGACTGAGCCTGGACACGAGAGAGCCCAGTGTGGACACGACTGAGCCAAGTTTGGACAGGTGGTAGCCCAGTGTGGACATGACTGAGCCCAGTGTGGACACGAGGGAGCCCATTATGGACACGACTGAGCCCAGCGTGGACCCAAGGGATCCCAGCATGAACACTAGGGAGCCCAGTGTGGACACGAGGGAGCCCAGTGAAGACACGAGGGAGACCCGTGTGGACTACAGTGAGCCCAGTGTGGACACGAGTGAGTCCTGTGTGGACCTCAGTGAGCCCTATAAGGACACGAGGGAGCCCAGAGTGCACACGAGGGAGCCCAGTGTGGATATGAGGTAGCCCAGCGTGGACACGACTGAGCCCAGCGTGGACACGAGGGAGCCCAGTGTCGACACGAGTGAGCCCAGTGTACACACAACGGAAACCAGTTTGGACACGAAGGAGCCCATGGTCGTCACGAGGGAGCCCAATGTAGACACGAGTGAGCCCAGTGTGGACACGAGGGAGCCCAGTGTAGACAGGAGGTAGCCCATTGTGGACAGGAGGTAGCCCAGCGTGGACACGAGGGAGCCCAGTGTGGTATTGAGGGACAACAG
>NW_025210958.1:18746-21151 GCF_004010195.1 Chiloscyllium plagiosum
GAGCCCAGTGTGGACACGACTGAGCCAAGTCTGGACAGGAGGTAGCCCAGTGTGGACATGACTGAGCCCAGTGTGGACACGAGGGAGCCCAGTATGGACACGAGTGAGCCCAGCGTGGACCCAAGGGATCCCAGCATGAACACGAGGAAGCCCAGTGTGCACATGAGGGAGCCCACTGTGAACACGAGGGAGCCCAGCAGGGACATGAGGGAGCCCAGTGTGGACATGAGGGTGCCCTGCGTGGACACGAGAGAGCCCAGTGTGGACACGACTGAGCCAAGTTTGGACAGGAGGTAGCCCAGTGTGAACATGACTGAGCCCAGTGTGGACACGAGGGAGCCCAGTATGGACACGACTGAGCCCAGTGTGGACCCAAGGGATCCCAGCATGAACACGAGGGAGCCCAGTGTGGACAAGGGAGCCCAGCGTGGACACGACTGAGCCCAGTGTGGACACAAGTAAGCCCAGCGTGAACACGACTGAGCCAAGTGTGGGCACGAGGGAGCCCAGTATGGACACGAATGAGCCCAGCGAGGACACGAGGGAGACCAACGTGGACACGACTGAGCCCAGTGTGGACACGAGGGAGCCCAGTGTGGACAGGAGGGAGCCCAGTATGGACACGACTGAGCCCAGTGTGGACCCAAGGGATCCCAGCATGAACACGAGGAAGCCCAGTGTGCACACAAGGGAGCCCAGTGTGGACACGAATGAGTCCAGAGTGGACACGAAGGAGCCCAGTTTGGACATGAGGGAGCCCAGTGTGGACACGAGGGAGCCTAGCGTGGACACCAGGGCACCCAGTGAAGACACGAGAGCGCCCAGTGTGGAGACGAGGGAGCCCAGTGTGGCCACGAGTGAGCCCAGTGTAGACACGAGGGAGCCCAGTGTGGACACGAGGGAGCCCAGTGTGCATATGAGGTAGCCCAGCGTGGACACTACTGAGCCCATTGTGGCCATGAGGGAGCCCAGTGTGGACACGAGTGAGCCAGGTGTAGAAATGAGGGAGCCCAGTGTGGACACGAGTGAGCCCATTTTGATCACGAGGGAGCCCAATGTAGACTCGAGTGAGCCCAATGTAGACATGAGTGAGCGCAGCGTGGACATGAGGGAGCACAGTTTGGACACAAGGTAGCCCAGTGTGGACTGGATGGAGTCCAGCGTTGACACGAGGGAGCCCAGTGTGGACATGAGCGAGCCCAGTGTGGTCACGGATGAGCCCAGCATGGACACAAGGGAGTCCAGTGTGGACACGAGGGAGCCCATTGTGGACATGAGGTAGCCCAGCGTGGACATGACTGTGCCCAGTGTGGACACGACTGAGCCCTGCATGGACACAAGGGAGCCCAGTGTGGACACGAGGGAGCCCAGTGTGGACATGAGGCAGCCTACCGTGGACACGACTGAGCCCAGTGTGGACACGAAGGAGACCAGTATGGATACGAGTGAGGAGAAAGTGAGGTCTGCAGATGCTGGAGATCAAAGTTGAAACTTTATTGCTGGAACAGCACAGCAGGTCAGGCAGCATGCAGGGAACAGGAGATTCGACGTTTCGGGCACAGGCCCTTCTTCAGGAATGAGCAGAGAGTGTTCAGCAGGAGAAGATAAAAGGTAGGGAGGAGGGACTTGGAGGAGGGGCGTTGGAAATCCTCCTCCGACCGTCGGGTTGTTGTGGTTTGGCGGTGGATGAGTCCAATGACCTGCATATCCTCGGTGGAGTGGGAGGGGGAGTTGAAATGCTGTGCTACAGGTTGGTTGGGTTGGTTCGTCCGGGTGGCCCAGAGGTGCTCTCTGAATCGCTCCGCAAGTAGGCGGCCTGTCTCCCCAATATAGAGGAGGCCACACCGGCTGCAGCGGATGCAGTAGATGATGTGGGTGGAGGTGCAGGTGAATCTGTGGCGGGTATGGAAGTTTCCTTTGGGGCCTTGGAGAGAAGTGAGGGGGGAGGTGTGGGCGCAAGTGTTGCACCTCCTGCGGTTGCAAGGGAAGGTGCCGGGAGTGGAGGTTGGGTCGGTGGGGTGTGTGGATCTGACAAGGGAGTCGCGGAGTGAGTGGTCTCTACGGAAAGCTGATAGGGGAGGGGAGGGAAATATATCCTTGGTGCTGGGGTCTGTTTGGAGGTGGCGGAAGAGACGGCGGATGATGCGCTGTACATGGAGATTGGTGGGGTGGATACGAGTGAACCCAACATAGACATGAGTGAGCCCAGTGTGGACACAAGGGAGCCCATTGTGGACACGACTGAGCCCAGTGTGACACGAGGGAGCCCAGTGTCGACAGGAGGCAGCCTTGCGTTGACACGAGGTAGCCCAGCGTGAACACGAGGGAGCCCAGTGTGGACACGAGGGAGCCCAGTGAGGACATAAGGGAGACCAGTATAGACACGAGGGAACCCAGTGTGGACA
>NW_025210959.1:0-3640 GCF_004010195.1 Chiloscyllium plagiosum
CTCCAGAATATTAAACTCCAATCCAATTTGCAAAGTTATTAGCGTCATCAGACTTGGACTACAAATATCAGAAAAAAATTATCAGGAACTTACAGCACAAATTGGGGCCACTTGGCCCATCCCGGATGTGTTGGCTGTAATAGAATTCCCCAGGCTTTTCCAGATTTTTTGTACTCACCATTGAAAGCAACAATTTCAATTTCAAAGCAACAAGCCCTCTACGCTTTTATAATCTATTTTAAAATGTATTTCTTTGACAGCTGCTCACCTTGTTTCCTTGTTTGTTTCCCAGCCCGAACTCTATTCCCCGTGGCCTTGAGGGACTACCACTTCTGCTGTGTAATCTGTACTGCTTTCCCCTGTGTGAAAGACTGTCTTTTTGTCCTTGTCTCACCCCCACCTTGCTCACAACCTGTTACATTTCTGATGGTTCCCAGACTTCTGTTGCTTTCACTGCCCCCCCTGGGTCAATGGCGTGAGTTTTGAATTCTCTTCCTCCTGAGATAATCAGAAATGTTTCTGATTGCAGTTTCCCCCAGATTTTATTTTGAAAAGCAGAGCATATGTGTCAGAGTCAAGTATTTGTGAGGCTTCATCCACAATTCTGAGCATTTGGATGTAATTTGTGACCCTCCCACAGATGTGTAACGTTACTCGATTGGCCTAGCTAACATGGCCTGCAGTATGCAATTTAGGTGGGTTGGGTTAGCAATGGTTAATTGTGGGGTTATGGGGGTAGGGTGGATGAGCAGGTCATTTCAGACTCGATGGGCCTAATAGACTCTTTCTGCACCCACGGGATTCTGTGCTTCTAACTAGCTGTGATTGTTGTCATGTTTTCCTAATGCCAGGTTCATTCAATTCAGATACATATGCTTCCTTTATGATTCTGTGGGTGCTCACTCACTCCTTTCCTTCAGTTATACATCAATTTCACGCTGTATGTGAGGGTGAGAATGGATTTGTAAATATAAATACTCCAACCGAAACCCCTCACAGGTCAGGAACTGTTTCTGCTACTTTCATCACTCACAAGGAACAAGAAAATAAAGGTTCAGTCACAAATCTTACAGGAACATAGCGGTTATAATCACCAGGAAAGGCTGAACAGCTCAAAACGCTTTTCTCAAGAAAAGAGGAGGCTCAGAGACAACCTGGCACAAATAGAAAGATTTGTGTCTGTGTTTTCAGAAATTTGACGTTGAAATCATTGGGTTGGAAGCATGTTTCATTGCCCCAGATTATCAAAGGTGCTAGCTAAATGTGCATCTTTCTTTCTGTCTGAGTCAACAATCAGATGGACAGGTCAATGCCTGAGTGTCTTACCAAATCCCTGATTGAATCTGTCTCCGCCCACAATCTCAGGTGCCTCACCACTCACTGGGTAATGGAGAAAATCTGCCGTTACAATGAGAACTGTCTTTGCTGTCACCACTCCTCGTGCTTCCGCCTAACCCCGACTTCCCTTCATTAAATCCCAGCTGCCTCTCGTCCACCCACATGGGCATGTTGAAGAGCATGAGAGGAGATTGGATTGAAACCGAGAGTTCAATAGCCAGAATGAAATAGGAAGAATGAAATAGGAAGAAGGAAATAAACGGTGATTGTGGATCCCAGGGGATACAGACTCCAGGATTAGTCCTTGTGGGCATTCCCGCAGTAATACAAGACAGCATTCTATGATGAGAGTTAAACCCGGGCGGCAGGAGAGGGAGCCACTGAACATGAGCAGGTTTAGTTCAAACACAGGAGGTTTGTTCAGTCAGTAGCAGTGTTCGACACGGATGTGAAGTGAGCAGTGAGGGGAAATGTTGCCACAAGTTGCCGATGGATAACTTTCACTGGAACAGGAGGAGGCCATTCAGCCCCTCAACTCTGCTCTGCCATTCATGATGATCGTAGCTGATGCGTGACCTAACGTACAACTTTCATAACCCTCTAATTTAATCAATAAACTCCTCTGCAACAGATGAGTATTACAAAACTAAACATCTGGAAATGCTGGGAAATCAGAAAGAAAAACAGAAATTGCTGGAAAAGTTCAGCAGATCTGGCAGCATCTGTGGAGAGTGAAAAAACAAAACACAGTGACCGGCCAGGTGACCAGCTGCAGCTGACTATTCTGCCTTTTCTGTAACACTCTCTGGAACAGGTTCTGGTGCGAGAGGAATGAGAATTGTCAATAACAACTGAGAAAACAGGAGGACCTGCTCAATCAGAATTAGGAATTCACTTACCCCTCCCAGCGGGACACTCACCGACACAGTCACACTGAGGAGAGGCCGTTCACCTGCCTCACATATGGGAAGGGATTTATTTGATCTTACAATCTGCTGAGGCACCAGAGATAGCACAGTGGATTTAGACCCGTCACCTCCATCCATGTGTGAGAAAGGATTCATTCAAATCTCTCACCAGTGGAGACATTAGTGCATTCCCACTGGGGAGAGGCCATTCACCTGCTCAGTGTGGGAAAGGAATCACTCAGTCCTCTGACCTGCTGAAACACCAGGGAGCTCACTCTGGGGAAATATCATTCACTTGTTCCCAGTGTGGGGGGAGATTCACTCAAATGCAGCACCTGCAGAGTCCCCAGTGAGCCCACACAGGGGAGAGGCCATTCAGATGGTCAGTGTATGAGAGGGGATTCAGTAATTCATCCTGCCCACTGAGTCCCCAGTGAGCCCACACGGGGGAAAGGCCATTCAGATGGTCAGTGTGTGAGAGGGGATTCAGTAATTCATCCTGCCCACTGAGTCCCCAGTGAACCCACACATGGGAAAGGCCATTCAGATGGTCAGTGTATGAGAGGGGATTCAGTGATTTATCCCGCCCTCTGAGTCCCCAGTGAGCCCACACAGGGGAAAGGCCATTCAGATGGTCAGTGTGTGAGAGGGGATTCAGTGATTCATCCTGCCCCACTGAGATCTCAGTGAGCCCACACAGGGGTGGAGTTCATTCAGATGCTCAGTGTGGGAGAAGGGATTCAGTGATTCATCCTGCCCCCGAGGCCCCAGCGGGTTCACACTGGGTAGGAGCTGTTCACCCCGCTGTGTGACAAAAGATTTGCTGCATCTTCAATACGATTGAGAGACCAGTGAGTGCTCACAGGGAAGTGGTCATCCCCCTGCTCTGTGTGGACTGCAGGACTCTGATTCTGATGTTACTGTTCAGAGTCAGGAGTGGACCTTGTACATGATGACACTGCTGGAATATTGATGTTGTTGTTGTTAACCACAATAACTGGGCTGGAGGTGACTGAACTAACATTGCCACTTTCTGAACCTCAGGATGTCTCTCTGGGCAGTAAGTCTCTACAAACAGCAACGTGACAATGAGCAGGGATCATCTGTTTTGATTTAATTTGTGATTGTAGCACTGCTACTTCACAGCATCAGGTACGAGGTTGGAGTCCAGCCTTGGTCAACAGCCTGTGTGGAGTTCCCACATTCTTCGAGGAGAAAGTGAGGTCTGCAGATGCTGGAGATCAGAGCTGAAAATGTGTTGCTGGTAAAGCACAGCAGGTCAGGCAGCATCCAAGGAACAGGAGAATCGACGTTTCGGGCATAAGCCCTTCATCAGGAATGAGGAAAGTGTGTTCAGCAGGCTAAGATAAAAGGTAGGGAGGAGGGACTTGGGG
>NW_025210959.1:5414-6654 GCF_004010195.1 Chiloscyllium plagiosum
CGTCGACCACGTCGGGGGGGAAATTGCGGTCCTTGAAGAAGGAGGCCATCTGGGTTGTACGGTTTTGGTACTGGTCCTCCTGGGAGCAGATGCGGCAGAGACAAAGGAATTGGGAATATGGGATGGCGTTTTTACAGGGGGCAGGATGGGAGGAGGTGTAGTCAAGGTAGCTGTGGGAGTCGGTCGGTTTGTAGTAGATGTCAGTGTTGATTCGGTCACCCGAGATAGAAATAGAGAGGTCTAGGAAGGGGAGGGAGGAGTCTGATACTGTCCAGGTAAATTTGATGTCGGGGTGGAAGGTGTTGGTAAAGTGGATGAACTGTTCAACCTCCTCGTGGGAGCACGAGGCAGCACCGATACAGTCATCGATGTAGCGGAGGAAAAGGTGAGGGGTGGGGCCTTCCACTGACACCCTCCTCCGACTGACTGAACTGGTCCTCACCCTGAACAACTTCTCTTTCCAATCCTCCCACTTCCTCCAAACCAAAGGAGTAGCCATGGGCACCCGCATGGGCCCCAGCTATGCCTGCCTCTTCGTAGGATATGTGGAACAATCCATCTTAGGCATTTCTGCATTTTTGAATTCTTTTTTCAAAGTGTGCTTTTGACTTGTGTTCAGGTTTTGATGTGTTTGTAAAACAAATGGTCGCAATTCAGGAAGGACTTTAAGCTTAGAAAGAACACAAACTCTGTTTTATTTATTCATTCATGGCATCCTCTGTTGCCTAATATAGTATTTATTGCCAATCCTTAATGGCCTGGACAAGGTGACAGTGAGATGCCTTGTTGAACGACTGTCATCCTATAGACAAACGTATATTGCTGTGAAGCCGTTCCAGGATTTTCACGCAGTGATATCCAAGACAGGATATCGTGCAACTTGGAAGGGAACTCAGAGGATGACGTCGACATGGTCCAGCTGCCATTGTCCTTCCAGGTGGTAGAGATTATAGTTTCGTGAATTGCTTTTGAAGGATTGTGGGGAAGTTGCTGCAATGCATCGTATTTTTCATACAAACTACTACCACTGTCCACCAATGATGAATGAAGTGAATGTAGCAGGTGGCTGATGGAGTAAGATTCACAGGCCGTGCAGTGCATAAGGAAGCCACTTGACAATTGTGTCTGCATCAGCTGTGACCCAGTGCAATCTCCTCCCTCCTCTCTCTAACTCCGTGCATTGTTCACTGTAAAGAAACAGTCTAATTCCCTGAGTGAATATCTTGATTCATGTACCCAG
>NW_025210959.1:6996-12599 GCF_004010195.1 Chiloscyllium plagiosum
ATTGCCTGGCAATTAAGCGCAATCAGTCCCAGGTTAAATCTTGTGAAGATCTTGCTCCACATGGATATAGACCATTTCGGTGACTGAAGAGTAGTGCTGGGCTTTGTACAATGATCAGAAAATGTCCCCATCCAAACCTTCTGATTTTGACAAGGTCATTGATGAATCAGCTGAATACGTTTGGGTCTAAGACACCATCCTGAGGGATCCCTGCAGTGATGTTGCAGGGCTGAGATGATTGGACTCCAGTAACTTATCAAGCTTCTGTTAAGGATGGCTCCAACTATTGACACTGATTGAAATTTTGCTCCTTGATGCAATACTCCATCCAGTGCTGCCTTGATATCACAGGCAGTTACTTCCCAGCTCTCTCCCAGTGTGACAAAACTGCTGTGCAGTGAGTTGAGATCAGTTTCAAACGAGTCTGACAATGTGCATCCTTTCCTGCAGTCAGAGGAAGGTGAAGTCGCTCTTGGCTGTGACAAGTCAGTGAATACCCAGTTCAGATATGAAGACAAATCTCTCCAATATTCCTCGCATTTCCAGGATTTCCCACATTTTTCGGTGCATTTTGGTTCTGATAACACTGAATGATTGTCCACGTGATCAGTCTCTGCCCAATGGGCACAACGATTTTTCCCTGCATGTTCAAAATTCAGGTTACTGGCTGACTGTCAGATTCTAATCTGCTGTTTGGTTTGCAGTTGGGAAACACAAACTAAATCATAGAATCCCTATGTGGAGAAGGAGGTCACTCGGCCCATAAGGTTTGCAGCAACCCATTGAACAACATCCTAAACAGACCCACAGCCCCCTACCCTCTTCCCATAACCCTGCATTTCTCCCTGGCTAATCCACCCAACCTGTCCATCTTTGGACTGCAGGAGGAAACCCAAACAGACACGGGAAGAATGTGGGAGGAATCGAACCGGGCTTCCTGGTGCTGTGAGGTAGCATTGCAAACTGCTGAGGCACCGTGCAACCCCTAAACCCTGCTAATATCCCATGCAGTTTGTTAATCAGATATCAGAAACACCATCAAAGGAATGTGGGGGAACACACAAAAGCCCAAAGTCATGTTGTGAAATGGAGCTGATTGAAACTAGAAATGTGTGGGTCTGGTTGGAGCAGGAAGTCCTCATGGAAGCCCCTGTATTGTCATTAAAACCCCGCCTACCCAAACAATCCCATTGGCTGGAGGACCAACCACACAACTCATGCACTTTCAATGGCTGGAGGACCAGCTCCATCCTCGTTCGCTCCCATTGGATGGAGGACCTGCCACACCCCTTCAGTCCTCCCACCACACCACACATTCACTCCCAAAGCCTGGAGGACCAGGCCCCACCAGCTCAGTCCTCCAGGCCCACTCCTCATTCACCCTCATTGGCTGGAGGACCAAAACCCACCAACCTGGGCCTCTACCCTTACACCTCCACACCCCCCCCCCCCCCATCCCCACCATCCCCCCATATTCACTGCCAGTGACTAGAATTCCTAATTCTTGGAAATGATGCGGAGGTCATGGTGATGGGGGTCGACAAAATCACACAACAATAGGTTGCAGCCCAATAGAGCACTATGAAAACCTTGATTTTAAATAAACCTGTTGGATTATAATCTGCTATCGTTTGTCTTTTAACATTGTCCAGCCCTGACCAACACTGGCATCTCCACATCAGTCTTTGTGGAGTCACAGCAGATTTCCGAGCCTTTGACCCCTTGTAATGACAGAGTTGGTTCAGGTTACGGATGATGAAAACAACAAGATGTTGACAGTGGATGATTCAATGATGACAATGCCCTTGAATGTTAATGCGAGACGATTAGATTCTCTCCTGTTATAGATGAACATTGCCTGGCAATGAAGCGCAATCAGACCCAGGTTGAATCTTGTGAAGATCTTGCTCCACATGGACATAGACAATTTCGGTGAGTGAAGGGTAGTAAATTGTGCTGGGCTTTACAATGATCAGGAAATGTCCCCATTCCCAACCTTCTGATGTTGACAAAGGTCATTGATGAAGCAGCTGAAGGTGTTTGGGTCTAAGACACCATTCTGAGGAATCCCTGCCGTGATTTTGCAAGGTTGAGATTATTGGGCTTCAGTACATACAATTATCAAGCTTCTGTTAAGGATGGCTCCAACTATTGACACTGATTGAAATTTTGCTCCTTGATGCAATACTCCATCCAGTGCTGCCTTGATATCACAGGCAGTTACTTCCCAGCTCTCTCCCAGTGTGACGAAACTGCTGTGCAGTGAGTTGAGATCAGTTTCAAACGAGTCTGACAATGTGCATCCTTTCCTGCAGTCAGAGGAAGGTGAAGTTGCTCTCGGCTGTGACAAGTCAGTGAATACCCAGTTCAGATATGAAGACAAGTCTCTCCAATATTCCTCGCATTTCCAGGATTTCCCACATTTTTCGGTGCATTTTGGTTCTGATAACACTGAATGATTGTCCACATGACCTGTCTCTGCCCAATGGGCACAACGATTTTTCCCTGCATGTTCAAAATTTAGGTTACTGGCTTACTGTCAGATTCTAATCTGCTGTTTGGTTTGCAGTTGGGAAACACAAACTAAATCATAGAATCCCTATGTGGAGAAGGAGGACACTCGGCCCATAAGGTTTGCAGCAACCCATTGAACAACATCCTAAACAGACCCACAGCCCCCTACCCTCTTCCCATAACCCTGCATTTCTCCCAGGCTAATCTACCCAACCTGTCCATCTTTGGACTGCAGGAGGAAACCCACACAAACACGGGAAGAATGTGGGAGGAATCGAACCGGGCTTCCTGGTGCTGTGAGGTAGCATTGCAAACTGCTGAGGCACCGTGCAACCCCTAAACCCTGCTAATATCCCATGCAGTTTGTTAATCAGATATCAGAAACATCATCAAAGGAATGTGGGGAAACACACAAAAGCCCAAAGTCATGTTGTGAAATGGAGCTGATTGAAACTAGAAATGTGTGGGGCTGGTTGGAGCAGGAAGTCCTCATGGAAGCCCCTGTATTGTCATTAAAACCCCGCCCACCCAATCAATCCCATTGGCTGGAGGACCAACCACACAACTCATGCACTTCCAATGGCTGGAGGACCAGCTCCATCCTCGTTCGCTCCCATTGGATGGAGAACCTGCCACACCCCTTCAATCTCCCACCGTACCACACATTCACTCCCAAAGCCTGGAGGACCAGGCCCCACCAGCTCAGTCCTCCAGGCCCACTCCTCATTCACCCTCATTGGCTGGAGGACCAAAACCCACCAACCTGGGCCTCTACCCTTACACCCCCAACCCCCATCCCCACCATCCCCCCATATTCACTGCCAGTGACTAGAATTCCTAATTCTTGGAAATGATGCGGAGGTCATGGTGATGGGGGTCGACAAAATCACACAACAATAGGTTGCAGCCCAATAGATTTAAAAGGAAGCACAAGCTTCCGGAGCACTGCTCCTTTGTCAGGTAAATATCGGAAGCTACTGCTTCCCAATTAAACTGTTAGACTATAACCTGGTGTTGTGTGATTTTAACTTAAACTGAGGTTTGTCAGGTACTTGGGTGAGCTATGGGGGATGGGGTTGGTTTGACCACAAAGTGCTGAACTGATTTATCTAAAACAAATACTGCAGATGCTGGAAACCACAGTCTAGATTAGAGTGGTGCTGGATAATCACAGCATGTCAGGCAGCATCTGAGCAGCAGGAAAATCGATGTTTCGGGCAAAATCCATTCATCAGGAATATAGGCAGGGTGCCTGCAGAGGGGAGAGATAAATGAGAGGGGAGTGGGTGGGGAGAACGTAGCATAGAATACAATAGGTGAATGGGGTGGAGATGGAGGTGATAGGTCAGAGAGGAGGATGGAGTGGTTAGGTGAAAAGGAAGATAGGCAGGTAGGACGAGTCATGAGGGCAGTGCTGAGCTGGAAGGTTGGAGCTGGGGTGAGGTGGGGGAAGGGGAAAATTGGAAACTGATGAAAACCACGTTGATACCATGGGGTTGAAGTCTTACAAGGTGGAAAATGAGGCGTTCTTCCTCCAGGCATCAGATGGTAAGGGAGTGGCGGTGGAGGAGGTCCAGGTCCTCCATGTCCTTGTCAGAGTGGGAGGGGGAGTTAAAATGTTGGGCCACAAGGCGGTGGGGTTCATTGGTGTGGGTGTCCCGGAGATGTTGCCTAAAGCACTCTGCTAGGAGCCATTCAGTCTCCCCAATGTAGAGAAGACAACATCGGGAGCTATGGTGGATGTGCAGGTGAAACTTTGATGGATGTGGAAGGCTCCTTTGGGGCCTTAGATGGAGGTGAGGGAGGTGGTGTGGGTGCAGGCTTTGCAATTCCTGTGAGGGCATGGCAGGGTGCCAGGAAGGGAGGGTGGGTTGTTGGATGGCGTGGACCTGACCAGGTAGTCAATGAGGGAACGGTCTTTGCGGAAAGTGGAAAGGGTTGGAGAGGGAAATATATCCCTGGTAGTGGGGTCCGTTTTGAGGTGGCACAAATGTCTTCGGAAGATGTGGTTTTTTTGCGAAGTTTGATAAGGTGGAAGGTGAGCACTGGGGGGCTCTGTCCTTGTTACGGTTGGAGGTTTGGGGTGTGAGGGCGGAGATGCGGGATGTGGATGAGATGCGTTGGAGGGCATCTTTAACCACGTGGGAAGGGAAATTGTGATCTCTAAAGAAGGAGGCCGATCTGGTGTTTTCTGTGGTGGAACTGGCCCTCCTGGGAGCAGATACGGTGGAGGCAGAAGAATTGGGAATATGGGATGGCATTTTTGTTGGAGGTAGGGTGGGAAGAGGTGTAATCCAGGTAGTTGTGGGAGTCGGTGGGTTTGTAAAAATTGTCAGTGTCAAGTCGGTCGTCATTAATGGAGATGGAGAGGTGCAGGAAGGGGACAGAGGTGTCAGCGATGGTCCAGGTGAATTTAAGATCGGCGTGGAATGTGTTGGTGAAGGTGATGAACTGCTCAACCTCCTCGCGGGAGCACGAGGTGGCGCCAATGCAGTCATCAATATAGTGGAGGAAAAGGTGGGGAGTGGTGCCGGTGTAACTACGGAAGATGGACTGTTCTACATAGCCAACAAAGAGTCAGGCATAGCTGGGGCCCATACGTGAGCCCATGGCTACCGCTTTGGGCTGGAGGAAATGGGAGGATTCAAAAGAGAAATTGTTAAGGGTGAGGACCAGTTCGGCCAAACAAATGAGTGTATCGGTGGACGGGTACTGTTGGAGACGTCTGGAGAGGAAGAAACGGAGGGCTTGGAGGCCCTGGTTATGGCGGAGGGAGGTGTAGATGGATTGAATATCCATGGTGAAGATGAGGCGTTAGGGGCTGGGGAAACGGAAGTTTTGGAGGAGGTGAAGGACGTGGGTGGTGTCTCGAATAGTTGTGGGGATTTCCTCGACTGGGAGATAGGGCAGTGTCAAGGTATGTGGAGATGAGTTCGGTGGGGTAAGAGCATCTGAGACAATGGGTCGGCCAGGGTGGTCAGGCTTGTGGATCTTGGGAAGGAGGTAGAATTGGGCAGTGCGGGGTTCCGGGACGATGAGGTTGGAAGCTGTGGGTGGGAGATCTCCTGAGCTGATAAGGTTCTGTATGT
>NW_025210959.1:12757-16879 GCF_004010195.1 Chiloscyllium plagiosum
GGAAGGTGGGCGGGAGTCTTGATTGTAAAAGTGAGCTCGGAGGTGGCGGAAGAAGTTTTCGACATCACGGCGTGTATTAAATCCATTGATGCATGAGGTGGTATTGTCATGGAGATAATCCTGATAGACAGCCACCATTCAAAGCCATAAACCACAGAGTACTTTTTCCAGTCACACTGACATTTGAAATATTGATCCACAGATGGAATGCACACCTTTCCTTCCACATGAAAAGGCCAATGATATTCAGATGGCACAAGAATTAAGATCAGATGTAAGGTTTAGAGACAGTGGGAGATGAGCAAGTGTTTCTGGAAATATGCAGATTTTATTGGCTGTAAATATGCAGATCACGCTGCCTATTATGGTGGTGCATCGATTGGTAAAAACAATTATATCAGATCTGAGGGAAATGAAGTTGCAGAGTGTAGGGGTCATGTGGGGAATGAGAATATGAGATTCTGCTAGAGAGAGCCAGCTTGGAATTGATTGGTCTCTTTATGTGGCACAATGCATTTTATTTGTACTTGCTTAACTTGCTCTGATCACTTGCCTTCAGGGGTTAAATTATCATGGAGATAAATCTGCTCAGTGTTCCTACTCAGACCAACACAGGCTGTCTTTCCACAGCAGGAGATGATGTATATTGCTTTATGCTGGGTTTCTGTTGGTGTGTGGTGGGGGGTGGGGGAGGTGGTCCCAGTTAGGGTGCAAAGAACTGAACAACTGCTCTCGGGTGGTCTAACCAGGATTATTAATATCTTAGAACATATAGACCCATACCAATACATGAAATGCTTTCTGACAGACTGAGGAAATAAACTATGATCCTTCCACATACAGCAGGGCAATGATATCCATAATCTGGAATACGGAGAGACTGCACAATGTCTGTTTGGGATTTACAAACCCTTCCCCTTTCATAGAGACATGCCTTGGACTGTCCCAATCCTGGAAAGGGCTGTGTCAGATAAAACTACATCAAGCTCTGACAATCACTCTGTTTATCATTGTCAAAAAGTGTGGTGCTGGAAAAGCACAGCAAGTCAGGCAGCATGTGAGGAGCAGGAGAATCGACGTTTCAGGCATAAACCCATCATCAGGAATGTGGGGAGGAGGGTCCCACTGTGGCTAAGAAATAATTGGGTTGCAGTGTTTATTGGAACCTAATTATCAAAAGGTTTTCAACAGGAAACAGCAGCATTCAGACTGGGCAGTAACACATCTACACGGTGTGTGTAACTGTCTGCCAGCATTTATCTGAAATGGCAAAACATCAGTGCAGCCACACTAGGGAGAGGCTGTGGAATTATGGGGAATGTCAGAAGGGAATTCTTTACCTATCCCACCTGGATACGGGAAATTTTTCTCTTGTTCACACCAAGGAATGAACAATGGTTTGGCAGTTATAATGTTAATAAAGTTATGGATGTGGAGAACTTAGTTTTGGAAATGTTCACAACATCGTTGAACATGCACAGATTCACACTGAGTAGAGACTTTTATTTTCCTTTATTCATTCACAGGATTAGGGCGTCGCTGGCCCGGCAGCATTTACTGCCCATCCCTAATTGCCCAGGGGGCAGGTAAGAGTCAACCACATTGCTGTGGGTCTGAAGTCACAATGTAGGCCAGACCAGGCAAGGATGGCAGCTTCCTTCCTGAAAGGGCATCAGTGAACCAGATGGTTTCTTCTGACAATCGATTAATGGACATCATTAGACTCTTAAATTCCAGAGATTTTTCATTGAATTCAAATTCCCCCATCTGCTGCAGCAGGCTTTGAACCCAGGTCTCCAGAACGTTATCTGGGGCTTTGTATTAACTGTCTAGTGACAATACCACTAGGTCAATCCTTCCCCACATCGCTGTCCATCTGCACAGAGCGAACAGTGATTTTCTGGTGAATCACACATAAGTTTGCTGAATGATTGCAGGAGTTGGATGTTGATGGGCTATTGACATCCATCTCTGAACCATGTATTCTGGGGTTTGTTTCTGGTGATGATTGGAAGCACCATCAGTCTTGGTATCTTTTGGGGATAAAAACAGTTTCAGTTAGCTTTCTGTTAAATTCATGGCAATCAAGCCGATCCCATAACTCTCAGGCAGATTAGTTTCTGTAGAAGGACTCTCCATCTTCCCAACCTCTTCCATCCTCACCCCCAACAGTACAATAATCTCAGAGTCACTTTATGACTATGAAGGAGACAATTTGATCAGCTGCTTCTTTCCCTACTCCTTTGTCACATGGCTCTTAAAGTCCCCTTGCTGCAGTTGTGATCCTGCATCATTGTACAGTGTTGCTCGCATTTCGTGTCTTGGCCTATCAGTGTTCATGATACTGCATATAGCTTCTTGTAAAGGGCCGACAGTGTAAGAGTTTAGCTCTTTCCTTCCAACAACAACAGTAGAGTTGCACTCCAACAAAGCTTACAGAATCACGGCCCAGCATGCCCCCAACTTACCTCTGACCATCAAACCACAGGCTCAGCCCTCGTTCAACTGAGAGAATTCAGAAGGGCATGTCAGTAACAGCAGCATGAATACCTAAACATGAGGTTGTTAACCTGATGCAGTTACCAAAGAGGACTACTTGTGTGCCAAACAGCATAACCAGCAAGTGATAGACAGAGCGAAACAATCTGGGAAACAACAGAACAGATCTAAGATCTGCAGTCCAGCCACATCCAGTTGTGAATGAAGTCAGAGCACAGCTGGAGTCCTGAGGACAGTTCTCTTCAAGATATTGACCAACAAGACTTATGGTGGGGAATCCCGGTCTCATGGAGTTCACAACCTGTTCCATGTGGGAAAACCAAGACAACCACAAGAACACGGAGGTCAGCAACACTACTGTGACCACGGCCAATATACTGCACTCAGTTCTGTTCCCCACGTTCCATGGTGATGTGTTCTCCCCAGACAGGATTGATCAGAATGTTTCTCCAATTGGAGAATTTCTGCTCTAAGAAAGGCTGGATAGGGTGGGGATGATTTCCAAGGAGGATGAGCTGAGATTTTATTGAAGTGATAAGATGCTGAGGAATCCAGATCGAGTTAGGAAGGAGCTATCCATTAACAGATGGATAGACCATAAGACTATAAGACATAGGATTGGAAGTAAGGCCATTTGGCCCATCGAGTCCACTCTGCCATTCAATTATTGGCGGATGGGCATTTCAACTCCATTTACCCGCATTGACCCCGTAGCCCTTAATTCCTTGTGACATCAAGAATGTATCAATCTCTGCCTTGAAGACATTTAGCGTCCAGGCCTCCACTGCACTCCACAGAAATGAATTCCACAGGCCCACCACTCTCTGGCTGAAGAAATGTCTCCGCATTTCTGTTCTGAATTTACCCCCTCTAATTCTAAGGCTGTGTCCACGGGTCCTAGTCCCCTCGCCTAACGGAAACAGTTTCCTAGTGTCCACCTTTTCCAAGCCATATATTATCTTGTAAGTTTCTATTAGATCTCCCCTTAATCTTCTAAACTCCAATGAATACAATCCTAGGATCCTCAGCCGTTCCTCGTATGTTAGACCTACGATTCCAGGGTTCATCCGTGTGAATCTCCGCTGGACACGCTCCAGTGCCAGTATGTCCTTCCTGAGGTGTGGGGACCAAAACTGGACACAGTACTCCAAATGGGGCCTAACCAGAGCTTTATAAAGTCTCAGTAGCACATCGATGCTTTTATATTCCAACCCCACTTGAGATAAATGACAACATTTCATTCGCTTTCTTAATCACGGACTCAACCTCTTACCTTTAGAAGAGTCCTCGACTAGCACTCGCAGATCCCTTTGCACTTTAGCTTTATGAATTTTCTCACCGTTTAGAAGGTAGTCCATGCTTGTATTATTTTTTTCAAAAGTGCAAGACCTCGCATTTGCTCACATTGAATTCCATCTGCCATTTCCAGGACCACTCTCCCAAACTATCCAGATCCTTCTGCAGCCTCCCTACTTCCTCAGTACTACCTGCCTGTCCACCTAACTTTGTATCATCGGCAAACTTCGCCAGAATGCCCCCAGTCCCTTCATCCAGATCATTAATATATAACGTGAACAGCTGTGGCCCCAACACTGAACCCTGCGGGATACCGCTTGTCACCGG
>NW_025210959.1:17382-21154 GCF_004010195.1 Chiloscyllium plagiosum
CTAGGATGTAACCCATCAGGGCCAGGAGATTTATCAATTTTAAGACCTTTTAGCTTTTCTAGCACTATCTCTTTTGTAATGGCAACCATACTCAACTCAGCCCCCTGACTCCCTTTAATATTTGGAATATCATTCATGTTTTCCATTGTGAAGACTGATGCAAAGTACTTATTAATTTCTCCAGCTATTTCCTTAACTCCTATCACTAGGCTTCCAGCAGCAGTTTGAAGTGGCCCAATGTTTAATTTTGCCTGTTGTTTGCTTCTTATGTATTCAAAGAAACTTTTACTATCATTTCTAATATTACTGGCTAGCCTACCTTCATATTTGATCCTCTCCTTCCTTATTTCTCTCTTTGTTATCCTCTGTTTGTTTTTGTAGCCTTCCCAACCTTCTGATTTCCCAGTGCTCTTGGTCACTTTGTAGGCTCTCTCTTTTTCTTTGATACATTTCCGGACTTCCTTTGTCAGCCATGGCTGTCTAATCCCTACTCGGATAATATTCCTTTTCTTGGGGATGAACCTCTGTACGGTGTCATCAATAATACCTACAAACTCCAGCCATGTTCTGGAGCTCTACTGTCTCCCCCACGAGGCTCTGCTTCCAGTCTATTTTCGTCAGTTCCTCTCTCATGCCCTCATAATTACCTTTATTTAACTGTAACACCATTACATCTGATTTTCCCTTCTCTCTGTCAAACTGCAGACTGAACTCTACCATATTATGATCGCAGCTTCCTAAGTGTTCCCTTACTTTAAGATTTTTTATAAAGTCTGGTTCATTGCATAGCACTAGGTCCAAAATAGCCTGCTCCCTTTTGGGCTCCATGACAAGCTGTTCCAAAAAGCCATCCTGTAAGCATTCCATGAATTCCCTTTCTTTGGATCAACTGACAACATTATTTACCCAGTCCACCTGCAAATTGATGTCCCCCATGATCACTGTGACCTTGCTTTTCTGACATGCCTTCTCTATTTCCCGGCACATGTTGTGCCCCTGGTCCTGGCCACTGTTAGGAGGTCTGTACATAACTCCCATTATGGTTTTATTGGCTTTGTGGTTCCTCAATTCCATCCACACAGACTCCACATCATCCGACCCTATCTCATTCGGTGCCATAGATTTAATTTTGTTCTTAACTAACAAGGCAAACCCGCCCCATCTGCCCACCTCCCTGTCTTTTAGATAAGTTGTAAATCCTTGGATGTTTAACTGCCAGTCCTGAAACCCCTGCAACCATGTCTCTGTGATGCCTACCACATCGTAATCTTTCACGATGATCTGTGCCGTTAGTTCATCTACTTTGTTATGAATGCTACGAGCATTCGGGTAAAGTGCCTTAATGCTAACTTTCTTATCATGAGAGTTATTGGAAGTCATAAGATGTCCTAAGTTATCCTTCATTTTTGCTGCATTCCTAGTCTGCCTCAAGCTTAAATCCACTTGCACACACGCTATCCTGCTGCTTATCTTTCCATTTAACTCCATACTCCCGGTCGCTTTCACTTTCCGGTCGCTTTCACTTTCCCTTCCCCCCCAACCCAGAAGTTTAAAGTCCCACTGACCACCCTGTTTATTCTCTTCACTAGAACATTGGTACCAGATCGGTTCAGGTGAAGACAAGCCCAACGGTACAGATTATGAAGGAGGACATGCTGACCATATTGAAAAATCACGGGGATAGATAATCTCCTCGGCCAGAAAGGATATAACTAAGATTGTTATGTGAAACGAGGGAAGGGATTACTGTGTTTTGGCGAAAATCTTTGTATCCTCACTGTCCACTTGAGTCATACCAGATGATTGGAGAGTGGCAAACGTTATTCCCTTATTCAAGAAAGGCAATCAAGATAATCCTATGAATCATCGATGAGTCAGATTTACATCAGTTGTGAGTAAATTATTGGAGAGGATACAGAGAGACACGATTTATGATTATTTGGAAAAACATAGATTGATTAGAGATTGTCAGCACGGCTTTGTGAGCGTCAGATTATGCCTCACAAACCTTACTGCATTATTTGAGGATGTGACAAACACATTGGTGAGGACAGAGCAGCGGAAGTGGTGTATATGGATTTTAGCAATGTGTTTAATAAGGTTCCCCATGTTAGTCTTATTCAGAAAGCAATGAGGCATGGGATACAGGGTTATCCTGATATAATTCAATGTTGAGACATTTGTGTCAGAGGCTGCAAGGGGGAGAGTGAGAGACAAAGAATTTTTTTAAAAGCAGAAAGGAACTGGTGAGCAGTGGAGCTGCAACTAGTTTCTCATTCTGCCAGCATCGTATTGGGTGAGCTGGAACACAGACTGCTCAAGTAACGGCCTTACATAGTCATACGCGCAGAATCATACCTTACAATGTCCCAGACACCACCATCACCATCCCTGTATGTCCTGTCCCACCAGCAGGACATAGATGTAATTAAAATGCTGGAACAAGCAGGGCTATGGACTAAGTTCTGCAGAATGGGATCAATGTGATTTATTTGACGTCTCTCCAGAATATTAAACTCCAGTCCAATTTGAAAATTTTTTAACATCATCAAACTTGAACTCCAAATGTCGGAAAAAATTATCAGAGATTTGCAGCACATTTCGAGGTCACTTGGCCCATCCTGTATGTGTTTCTTGTAATATAACTACTTAGTCATTACAACGTTCTGTACTCACCGATGAGAGCAACTATTTCAGACTGTATACTCCGCCCTCTATGTTGTCATAATATATTTTTTCAATGTATTTCTTTGACAGCTGCACACCTTGTTTACTGGTAACTTTCCCAGCTCGAACTCCGTTCCCCGTGGCCTTGAGGGACGACCATTTCTGCTGTTTAATCTCTCCTGCATTCCCCTGTGTGACAGGCTGTCTTTTTGTACTTGTCTCACCCCCACCTTGCTCACATCATGTTACATTTCTGGTGGTTCCCAGACCTCTGTGACTTCACT
Source organism: Chiloscyllium plagiosum (assembly GCF_004010195.1). NCBI lineage: Eukaryota > Metazoa > Chordata > Chondrichthyes > Orectolobiformes > Hemiscylliidae > Chiloscyllium > Chiloscyllium plagiosum. Next base: position 20,334 of record NW_025210959.1, read on the forward strand.
GTGCCCCTTGGGTCAGTGGCATGAGTTTTGAATTCTCTTCCTCCAGAGATAATTGGAAATCTTTCTGGCTGCAGTTTCCCCCAGATTTTATTTTGAAAAGCAGAGCATTTGTGTAAGAGTCAAGTATTTGTGAGCCTTCATCCGCAATTCTGAGCATTTAGATGTAATCTGTGAATCGCCCACAAATGTGCAGCTTCACTGGATTGACCATGTTAACATGGCCTCAGGTGTGCAGGTACGGCGGGTTGGGTTAGCCATGATAAATGTGGGGTTATGGGGGTAGGGTGGGAGAGCAGGTAATTGCAGACTCGATGGGTCAAATAGTCTCTTTCTGCACCAATGGGATTCTGTGTATCTAACTAGTTGTGATTGTCATCACGTCTTCCTCATGCCAGGTTCATTCAACTCAGGTACACATGCTGCCTTGATGTTTCTGTGCGTGCTCACTCACTCCTTTCCTTCTGTTGTACAGCAATTTCACACTGTATATGAAGGTGAGAATGAATTTGTAAATCCAAAATCTCCAACCAAAACCCCTCACAGGTCAGGACCTGTATCTGCTGCTGGTGTTGCTCACAGGGAACAGGAAAATAAGATTCAGTCATGCATCTCACAAGGGCGGCACGGTGGCACAGTGGTTAGCACTGCTGCCGGGTGCTCCGGTTTCCTCCCACAGTCCAAAGATGTGCAGGCCATGTGAATTGGCCATGCTAAACTGCCCGTAGTGTTAGGTTAGGGGTATGGGTGGGTTGCGCTTCGGCGGGGCGGTGTGACTTGTTGGGCCGAAGGGCCTTGTGGGATATAAATGAATTAATGTTATT
>NW_025210960.1:0-21156 GCF_004010195.1 Chiloscyllium plagiosum
TATATTATAGAGGGAGGGGGGATGTCTCTCAGACTGATACTGTGCTATAGATATATATTATAGAGGGAGGGGAGGGGAGATGTCTCTCAGACTGATACTCTGTTATAGATATATATTATAGAGGGAGGGAAGGGGAGATGTCTCTCAGTCTGATACTGTGTTATAGATATATATTATAGAGGGAGGGAAGATGTCTCTCAGACAGATACTGTGATATAGATATGTATTATAGAGTAAGGGGAGATGTCTCTCGGACTGATACTGTTATAGATATATATTATAGATGGGGAGGGGAGATGTCTCTCAGACTGATACTGTGTTATAGATATATATTATAGAGGGAGGGGAGATGTCTCTCAGACTGATACTGTGTTATAGATATATATTATAGAGGGAGGGGAGGGGAGATGTCTCTCAGACTGATACTGTGTTATAGATATATATTATAGAGGGAGGGGAGATGTCTCAGACTGATACTGTGTTATAGATATATATTATAGAGGGAGGGGAGAGGGGATGTCTCTCAGACTGATACTGTGTGATAGATATATGTTATAGAGGGAGGGGAGATGTGTCTCAGACTGATACTGTGTTATAGATATATATTATAGAGGGAGGGGAGGGGAGATTTCTCCCAGACTGATACTGTGTTATAGATATATATTATAGAGGGAGGGCAGGGGAGATGTCTCTCAAACTGATATTGTGTTATGTATATATATTATAGAGGGAGGGGAGGGTGTCTCTTAGACTGATAATGTATTATGCATAAGTATTATAAAGGGGTAGACGGGGGGCGTCTCTCAGACTTATGTTATGAACATGTATTTTAGAAAAGGGGGTATCAATTATTATATTGTGGATACATATTATAGAGAAGAGGGGGTGAAAGTGAGGGACAGTGGGAGTGGGCGAGGTAGTGCGCGAGGCGTGGAGGAGAGTGTGTCAGATACAGTGAGTGAGATGGGAGAGCGTGATTGAGGGAGAATATGAGAGACTGAAGGAAACCAGGATAGAGAGAGATGGTGAGGGAGGGAGAGTGAGGGTAGGGATACAGAGACAGTGAGAGACCCGAGGGAGACAGTTGGGGAGAGAGGATGTGTGTATGAGAGAGGCTTGCGATGCAAGAAAGAGGCAGAGAGTGTATGTGTGTGTGAGTGAGTGAGAGAGAGAGAGCGCGCGCATGGGAGACAGCAAGACAGGCAGGACGAGAGATTGAGGGGGAGCATGCCAAAGAGATGTGTGGTGGCTCAGTGGTTGGTGCTGCTCCCTCAGCATCAGGGACCCAGATTCAACTGCACTCAGTCTGTGTGGAGTTAGCACGTTCTGACCAGGGTACGCACCGGTTTCCTGCGGGTGCTCTGGTTTCCTCCCACAGTCACCAACATATGCAAGTTAAGGTGCTTGGCTGTGCTAAATTGTCCCGTATTGTCCAAGAATGTGCAGGTTAGGGTGGATTGGCTGTGGGAAATGCAGGGTTACAGGATTAGGTGACTAGATCTCAGTGCGATGCTCTTTGGATGCTCGCTGCATCCTCAGTGAGCTGAAGGGTCTCTTTCTGCACCATATGGATTTTATAATTCTTTGAATCGGCACAGGGTGAGGATAGAGAGAAACAGTTGGAAGTGTTCGGCATGGGGTATAGGCAGAGAGATGGTTAGGTCAAGAGTTTGAGGAGGTGAATCAGAGTGAAAGGTAGAGTTGTGAGAGTTAGGGAGAGGGACAGCGATTGAGGGATGCAGAAGGGAAAAGTTTAGGTGGGATGGAGTTCAGTGAGGTGGTGGAAAAAGATGGGACGAGTATAGCACGCTGTCAGCCAGGGATGGAGGGGTGTTTTGTTTCAGCGGGGGAGGTGGTGATGTCAGAGCGATTGGGCAGAGACTTGGAGAGGGATCATGCTGGGGTCTGAGCTACAGCTATTACCATGTTAACCTTTCTGTGTGTTTTCCAGTTCCGAAGAACTGTATCCGGAGCTTACTCACCATCCGAGCAGTGAGTACTCAATCCCACAGGAAACCAGAGCGCTCTATCCAACCCTGTGCTGTCCCCGCCTGGGAGAGTTTGATGGGGGACCCTGTAGAGGGAGCTTTACTCTGTCTCTAACCTCATGTTCTCCCTGTCCTGGGTGTGTTTGATGGGGGATGTTTATTCAGTATCTAACCCCACGCTGTCCCGGTCCTGGGAGTATTTGATGGGGGACAGTTAGAGGATGTTTATTCAGTATCTAACCCCACGCTGTCCCTGTCCTGGGTGTGTTTGATGGGGGACAGTTAGGGGGATGTTTACTGAGTATCTAACCCCACGCTGTCCCTGTCCTGGGAGTATTTGATGGGGGACAGTTAGGGGGATGTTTATTCAGTATCTAACCCCACGCTGTCCCTGTCCTGGGAGTATTTGATGGGGGACAGTTAGGGGGATGTTTACTGAGTATCTAACCCCACGCTGTCCCTGTCCTGGGAGTATTTGTTGGGGGACAGTTAGGGGGATGTTTATTCAGTATCTAACCCCACGCTGTCCCTGTCCTGGGAGTATTTGATGGGGGACAGTTAGGGGGATGTTTATTCAGTATCTAACCCCACGCTGTCCCTGTCCTGGGAGTATTTGTTGGGGGACAGTTAGGGGATGTTTACTGAGTATCTAACCCCACGCTGTCCCTGTCCTGGGAGTGTTTGAGGGAGGCACAGTGTAGAGGAGGATTAGAGTGGTGCTGAAAAAGCACAGCAGGTCAGGCCGCATCCGAGGAGCAGGAAAATCGACGGTTTGGGCAAAAGCCCTTCGTCACGAATGAGGCTGGGAGCCTCTGGGGTGCAGAGATAAATGGGAGGGAGTGGGGTGGGGGACGGTAGCCGAGAGTGCCATAGGTGGATGGTGATGGTGGTATTGATGATGGGTGGGGGGAGGGTGGAGCAGATAGTTGGGAAGGAAGATGGGCAGGTTGGGACAGGTCATGAGGACGGTGCTGAGCTGGAAGGTTGGAACTGGGGTAAGGGTGGAGGGGAAATGAGGAAACTGGAGGAACAGTGTAGAGGGAGCTTTACTCTGTATCTAACCCATGTTATCCCTGTCCTGGGAGTGGTTGATGGAGGACGGTGCAGAGGAAGTTTTACTGCGTGTCTTGCTCTAAGGATTTGCACTGTCCCTGTTGGGTTACAGACCCCCCGGCTCCCCCAGTGCGTTCTGGTGGCTCCTGTCCTGTCCCGGAATCTGGCTGCTGAGGCCAAGAAGACCTACCAGAGAGAGAAACCTCACATGAACATCGGCACCATTGGTCACGTGGACCACGGAAAAACCACACTGACAGCAGCCATCACCAAAGGTAGAGCGGAATGAGCAGGAGGGGTGTGTGTGAGGGAGAGAGTGTGGAAATCTTCACAGCCGAGGGCTCTCCAAGCTGTGTCATTCACTATGTTCCAGGCTGACGGGGGGAGAGAGAGAGAGAGACGTACAGATTCTTAATCATCAATCGAGGGGGCTAGCAGAGAAGGCAGGAGAGTGGAGTTGAGCAAGATCACAAAAGCCTTTGACGAGGTTCTGCACGGTGGATTAATTAGTGAAGTGGGACCACAAGGGAGCTTGACAGAATTAGCCTGACCGTAGGAGACAAGAGGGTGGGGGTGGAGGTGGCAGGTTGTTTTTCCAGACTGGAGGCCTGTGACCCCAGCGGTCTTCCCTTTTGTTTGTCATTGATATCAGTGATTTGGATGAGAATATAAGCGGCATGTTGAATAAACACCAAGGTTGGTGGACAGGGAAGAAGGTTATCTAAGATGACAAAGGGATCTTGATCAATGGGCTGAAAAATGGCAGATGGAATTTAATTTGGATAAATGTGAGGGGTTGCCTTTCTGTAAAACAGTTAAGGGCATGACTTATGCAATTCATGCCAAGGCCCTGGGTAGTGTTGCAAAACAGACAGGTGTGGTTAAGAAGGCGTTTAGCACGCTTGCCTTCATACACTCAGACCCTCGAGTGTAGCAGCTGAGACGTTATGTTGAGGTTGTACACGACGCTGATAAGAATCCTCTCCTGGAATACTGTGTGCAGTTCTGGCTGCCCAGTTATAGGAGGGAGAAAGTGAGGACTGCAGGTGCTGGAGATCAGAGTGGGGTGCTGGAAAAGCTCAGCCGGTCAGGCAGCATCCGAGGAGCAGGAGAGTCGACGTTTCCGCCATAAGCCTTTCCTGCTCCACAGATGCTGCCTGACCGGCTGTGCTTTTCCAGCACCACACTCTTTGACAGTTACAGGAAGGATATTATGAAGCTGGAGGGGGTTCCGAACAGATTTACCAGGATGTTGCCGGGTGTATGGCAGGATTGAGTTATAAAGAAAGGCTGGGAGTTTTCTCACTGGAACATAGGAGGTTGACAGATGACCTCGAGTTAATGGTCGCTGTCTTTTCCCTGGGGTGGGGGTATTTCAGGACTAGAGGGCGCAGTTTTATGATGAGAGGGGAGAGATTTAAAAAAGACAGAAGTGGTTCCTGAGGAAGTGGTGGATGCGAGACAGTTACAACATTTGAAAGACATTTTGGATAAGGATGCGAATAGGAAAGCTTTGGGGGGACATTGGAACGGGTTTTCAGTTCGGGATAACTGGTCAGCACAGATTGGTTGGGCTGCAGGGTCTGTTTCCACGCTGTGCGACTCTAAACGTGTTGCCTCCCCTCTTCCCTTGTGTAGTTCTCGCCGAGGCCGGGGGTGCCAAGTTTAAAAAGTACGAGGACATTGACAACGCCCCCGAGGAGAAGGCCAGGGGGATCACCATCAACGCGTCTCATGTGGAATACACCACACCCAACCGACACTACGCTCACACTGACTGCCCGGGCCACGCCGACTACGTCAAGGTGAGCGAACGGCATGGGGAGAGGTTAACAGAGCGGCTCCCTGGATCCCACTCCCCAGGAAATGGCAGTCAGCCTCGTGAGGGAGAGCAGTGTGGATTCCGCAGAGTGATCCTCCTCCCCCCCCCCCCCCCCCCCCTCCCGACCCTGGGGGTTATATCACCAGGGTGACTCCGCCTATACGGCAGAATCTCGATTTCCCCAGGATTGGGAAGAACCACGGGCTGATTCGGTCAGTTGTTCGGAGATTTCAGGGTCAATGGAAAGGAGTAACTCCAGAAGACAGACCAGTCCCTGCTTTCGGAAGGAATTCTGGGGCAGGGGTTAGGGAAGGGGTGAAGGTGGGGAGATGGAGGTCAGCTCTCAGATCAGATACTACTTCATGGGTGTAACAGACTGAAGAGGGGCTGAATGGCCTCCTGTTACTGTGTAACAGGCTCAAAGCAGGAGACGGGGTGAATGGCCTCCTGTTACTGTGTAACAGGCTCAAAGCAGGGGACGGGCTGAATGGCCTCCTGTTACTGTGTAAAACCAAACTGAAGTGGGGTGGTGCCTCTCTGCATCTATCCCGTTCCCCCTCACTGTCTGTCACTGGCTTTCTCCCAGTGCTCTGAGCTAGTGAGGACAGGAATAGGATAGAGCAGATGAATGCATGGCTGAGGAGTGGGTGTATGGGAGAAGGATTCACATTTTTGGATCATTGGAATCTCTTTTGGGGGAGAAGTGACCTGTACAAGAAGGACGGATTGCACCTAAATTGGAAGGGGACTAATATTCTGGCAAGGAAATTTGCTGGAGCTGCTCGGGAGGATACAAATGCTACAGGAGGGAGAGAAAGGGGGAGTGGTGTTTTTGATAAGGGATAGCATCACAGCTGTACTGAGGGAGGATATTCCCGGAAATAAATCCAGGGAAGTTATTTGGGTGGAACTGAGAAATAAGTGAGGATTGTATTATAGACCCCCTAATAATCAGAGGGAAATTGAGAAACACATTTGTAAGGAGATCTCAGCTATCTAATACTAATAGGGTGGTTATGGTAGAGGATTTTAACTTTCCAAACATCGACTGGGACAGCCATAGTGTTAAGGGTTTAGATGGAGAGGAATTTGTTAAGTGTGTACAAGACAATTTTCTGATTCAGTATGTGGATGTACCTACTAGAGAAGGTGCAAAACCTGACCTACTCTTGGGAAATAAGGCAGGGCAGGTGACTGAGGTGTCAGTGGGGGAGCACTTTGGGGCCAGCGACCATAATTCTATTAGATTTAAAATAGTGATGGAAAAGGATAGACCAGATCTAAAAGTTGAAGTTCAAATTTGGAGAAAGGCCAATTTTGACGGTATTAGGCAAAAAATTCCAAAAGCTGATTAGAGGCAGATGTTCGCAGGTAAAGGGACGGCTGGAAAATGGGAAGCCTTCAGAAATGAGATAACAAGAATCCAGAGAAAGGATATTCCTGTTAGGGTGAAATGAAAGGTTGGTAGGTATAGGGAATGCTGGATAACTAAAGAAATTGAGGGTTTGGTTAAGAAAAACAACGCTCTCTACGTATCTCGCTCTCTACGTATCTCGCTCTCTACGTATCTCGCTCTCTACGTATCTCGCTCTCTACGTATCTCGCTCTCTACGTATCTCGCTCTCTACGTATCTCGCTCTCTACGTATCTCGCTCTCTACGTATCTCGCTCTCTACGTATCTCGCTCTCTACGTATCTCGCTCTCTACGTATCTCGCTCTCTACGTATCTCGCTCTCTACGTATCTCGCTCTCTACGTATCTCGCTCTCTACGTATCTCGCTCTCTACGTATCTCGCTCTCTACGTATCTCGCTCTCTACGTATCTCGCTCTCTACGTATCTCGCTCTCTACGTATCTCGCTCTCTACGTATCTCGCTCTCTACGTATCTCGCTCTCTACGTATCTCGCTCTCTACGTATCTCGCTCTCTACGTATCTCGCTCTCTACGTATCTCGCTCTCTACGTATCTCGCTCTCTACGTATCTCGCTCTCTACGTATCTCGCTCTCTACGTATCTCGCTCTCTACGTATCTCGCTCTCTACGTATCTCGCTCTCTACGTATCTCGCTCTCTACGTATCTCGCTCTCTACGTATCTCGCTCTCTACGTATCTCGCTCTCTACGTATCTCGCTCTCTACGTATCTCGCTCTCTACGTATCTCGCTCTCTACGTATCTCGCTCTCTACGTATCTCGCTCTCTACGTATCTCGCTCTCTACGTATCTCGCTCTCTACGTATCTCGCTCTCTACGTATCTCGCTCTCTACGTATCTCGCTCTCTACGTATCTCGCTCTCTACGTATCTCGCTCTCTACGTATCTCGCTCTCTACGTATCTCGCTCTCTACGTATCTCGCTCTCTACGTATCTCGCTCTCTACGTATCTCGCTCTCTACGTATCTCGCTCTCTACGTATCTCGCTCTCTACGTATCTCGCTCTCTACGTATCTCGCTCTCTACGTATCTCGCTCTCTACGTATCTCGCTCTCTACGTATCTCGCTCTCTACGTATCTCGCTCTCTACGTATCTCGCTCTCTACGTATCTCGCTCTCTACGTATCTCGCTCTCTACGTATCTCGCTCTCTACGTATCTCGCTCTCTACGTATCTCGCTCTCTACGTATCTCGCTCTCTACGTATCTCGCTCTCTACGTATCTCGCTCTCTACGTATCTCGCTCTCTACGTATCTCGCTCTCTACGTATCTCGCTCTCTACGTATCTCGCTCTCTACGTATCTCGCTCTCTACGTATCTCGCTCTCTACGTATCTCGCTCTCTACGTATCTCGCTCTCTACGTATCTCGCTCTCTACGTATCTCGCTCTCTACGTATCTCGCTCTCTACGTATCTCGCTCTCTACGTATCTCGCTCTCTACGTATCTCGCTCTCTACGTATCTCGCTCTCTACGTATCTCGCTCTCTACGTATCTCGCTCTCTACGTATCTCGCTCTCTACGTATCTCGCTCTCTACGTATCTCGCTCTCTACGTATCTCGCTCTCTACGTATCTCGCTCTCTACGTATCTCGCTCTCTACGTATCTCGCTCTCTACGTATCTCGCTCTCTACGTATCTCGCTCTCTACGTATCTCGCTCTCTACGTATCTCGCTCTCTACGTATCTCGCTCTCTACGTATCTCGCTCTCTACGTATCTCGCTCTCTACGTATCTCGCTCTCTACGTATCTCGCTCTCTACGTATCTCGCTCTCTACGTATCTCGCTCTCTACGTATCTCGCTCTCTACGTATCTCGCTCTCTACGTATCTCGCTCTCTACGTATCTCGCTCTCTACGTATCTCGCTCTCTACGTATCTCGCTCTCTACGTATCTCGCTCTCTACGTATCTCGCTCTCTACGTATCTCGCTCTCTACGTATCTCGCTCTCTACGTATCTCGCTCTCTACGTATCTCGCTCTCTACGTATCTCGCTCTCTACGTATCTCGCTCTCTACGTATCTCGCTCTCTACGTATCTCGCTCTCTACGTATCTCGCTCTCTACGTATCTCGCTCTCTACGTATCTCGCTCTCTACGTATCTCGCTCTCTACGTATCTCGCTCTCTACGTATCTCGCTCTCTACGTATCTCGCTCTCTACGTATCTCGCTCTCTACGTATCTCGCTCTCTACGTATCTCGCTCTCTACGTATCTCGCTCTCTACGTATCTCGCTCTCTACGTATCTCGCTCTCTACGTATCTCGCTCTCTACGTATCTCGCTCTCTACGTATCTCGCTCTCTACGTATCTCGCTCTCTACGTATCTCGCTCTCTACGTATCTCGCTCTCTACGTATCTCGCTCTCTACGTATCTCGCTCTCTACGTATCTCGCTCTCTACGTATCTCGCTCTCTACGTATCTCGCTCTCTACGTATCTCGCTCTCTACGTATCTCGCTCTCTACGTATCTCGCTCTCTACGTATCTCGCTCTCTACGTATCTCGCTCTCTACGTATCTCGCTCTCTACGTATCTCGCTCTCTACGTATCTCGCTCTCTACGTATCTCGCTCTCTACGTATCTCGCTCTCTACGTATCTCGCTCTCTACGTATCTCGCTCTCTACGTATCTCGCTCTCTACGTATCTCGCTCTCTACGTATCTCGCTCTCTACGTATCTCGCTCTCTACGTATCTCGCTCTCTACGTATCTCGCTCTCTACGTATCTCGCTCTCTACGTATCTCGCTCTCTACGTATCTCGCTCTCTACGTATCTCGCTCTCTACGTATCTCGCTCTCTACGTATCTCGCTCTCTACGTATCTCGCTCTCTACGTATCTCGCTCTCTACGTATCTCGCTCTCTACGTATCTCGCTCTCTACGTATCTCGCTCTCTACGTATCTCGCTCTCTACGTATCTCGCTCTCTACGTATCTCGCTCTCTACGTATCTCGCTCTCTACGTATCTCGCTCTCTACGTATCTCGCTCTCTACGTATCTCGCTCTCTACGTATCTCGCTCTCTACGTATCTCGCTCTCTACGTATCTCGCTCTCTACGTATCTCGCTCTCTACGTATCTCGCTCTCTACGTATCTCGCTCTCTACGTATCTCGCTCTCTACGTATCTCGCTCTCTACGTATCTCGCTCTCTACGTATCTCGCTCTCTACGTATCTCGCTCTCTACGTATCTCGCTCTCTACGTATCTCGCTCTCTACGTATCTCGCTCTCTACGTATCTCGCTCTCTACGTATCTCGCTCTCTACGTATCTCGCTCTCTACGTATCTCGCTCTCTACGTATCTCGCTCTCTACGTATCTCGCTCTCTACGTATCTCGCTCTCTACGTATCTCGCTCTCTACGTATCTCGCTCTCTACGTATCTCGCTCTCTACGTATCTCGCTCTCTACGTATCTCGCTCTCTACGTATCTCGCTCTCTACGTATCTCGCTCTCTACGTATCTCGCTCTCTACGTATCTCGCTCTCTACGTATCTCGCTCTCTACGTATCTCGCTCTCTACGTATCTCGCTCTCTACGTATCTCGCTCTCTACGTCTCTCGCTCTCTACGTATCTCTCTCTCGCTCTCTACGTATCTCTCTCTCGCTCTCTACGTATCTCTCTCTCGCTCTCTACGTATCTCTCTCTCGCTCTCTACGTATCTCTCTCTCGCTCTCTACCACGCACCCCCCCAGTCCATCATTGACTGACTCTCCTCCATCTTGCTCCCTCCCTTTGTGTCTATTGTTGACCCCCTCTCTCTCTGTGCCTCCTCCCCACCACAGAATATGATCACAGGTACAGCTCAGCTGGACGGCTGTATCCTTGTCGTAGCAGCTACAGACGGCCAGATGCCACAGACCCGGGAGCACCTGTTGCTGGCCAAGCAGGTAACTAACTGTAAATCCGGGTGTACCACGAGGATGTCGCTGGCACATCCAGCCTGTCACCTCATTGCTCAGGGTGTTCAGGTGGGTCAGGAGTCAGCTGTTGGCTTGGGGTGGGTGGGGAAGGTATTAACGGGCACGAGCCAACTAGCAACAATGAGTTAGCAGTCGCCTGTGTTAACGACAGATCTTTATCCCTGCTTTTTAATCATTTCACCATGCTTCTTGGGATAATTGAAACAGTGTCCCCTGAGCATTAGCTGGGGATAGTACTTTGTAATGTAGTACATAGTAATGTAGGGAACCAGTAACGGTTCCCCTACATTACAGCCAGTCCCTGGGCATTGAGGGTTGTGTGTGTCTTTGTGTTCACCGTGAGATGGGATGTGACCGGGGAGCCCCGCGCTGACGGAGGGGTCAGCGCCGAGGGAGCCCCGCGCTGACGGAGGGGTCAGCGCCGAGGGAACCCCGCGCTGACGGGAGGGCTCAGCGCCGAGGGAGCCCCGCGCTGACGGGAGGGGTCAGCGCCGAGGGAGCCCTGCGCTGACGGGAGGGGTCAGCGCCGAGGGAGCCCCGCGCTGACGGGAGGGGTCTGCGCCGAGGGAGCCCCGCGCTGACGGGAGGGGGTCAGCGCCGAGGGAGCCCCGCGCTGACGGGAGGGCTCAGCGCCTAGGGAACCCTGCCGTCTGTGGTAACACATGTCTCCTGTGGTGACAGATAGGAGTGCAGCACATCGTGGTATTTGTGAACAAAGCAGACGCGGTGGAAGATAAGGAGATGCTTGACCTGGTTGAGCTGGAGATGCGAGAGCTGTTGTCAGAGTTTGGGTACGACGGAGAGAATACACCCATCGTCCTTGGCTCAGCGCTGTGTGCTCTGGAGGTTTGTACCATCTCCTCTGTCCTGGGCTCACTGGCTGTTATTATTTAATCATTCCTGTCTGCATCCTGTCTGACTCTCAACCCCTGGGAAGCATCTTTGAGTCCAATGTAACCCCCTTTCCCAGCACCGTTGTCAGATCTCAGCTCTGCAGTCCTGCCCCATCCAGTGGTGAATGGTAGTGGCTCCACAAATATCCCTATCCTCAGTGATGTAAAAAAAACCCAGCACATCAGTGGGAGAGACCAGGCTGAAGCTTTTGTAGCAACCTTCAGCCAGAAGTGCTGAGTGGATGATCCATCTCGGCCCCCTCCAGTGGTCCCCACAATCGCCGCTTACCCATCTTCAGCCAATTCCGTTGAGAAACAGTTGGGGACACTGGGTCCTGCCAAGCCGACCCGCCCTGACAACGTTCCGGCAATAGTACTGAAGATGTGTGCTCCATCACTTGCCGCTCCCCTCACCAAGCTAGAGTTCCAACACTGGCACCGACCCGACATGCAGGGCCAATCCAACCCAGTCAATTCCCACCCCCATCAGTCTCCTCTCCGTCATCACTAAGCTGATGGGAAGGGGTGATTGACGGTGCATTCAGACAGCACCTGCTCCGTGACGCCCAGTTTGGCCTCCGCCTGGGTCACTCAGCTCATCGTCAACCTTGGTTCAATACCCAGGCTTGGGCTGACAAGTGGCAAGGAACCTTCGCCCCACACAAACGCCAGGCAATGACCATCACCAACAAGGGAGAATCCAACCATCGCCCCCTTGTCGTTCAATGGTGTTACCGTCACTGAATCCCCCCCCCCTCCACGATCAACATCCTGGGGGTTCCCATTCAGAGAGAATCTAACCATCGCCCCCTTGACGTTCAATGGTGTTACCGTCACTGAATCCCCCCTCCCCTCCACTATCAACATCCTGGGGGTTCCCATTGAGAGAGAATCTAACCATCGCCTGTGGCTCCAGGAGCAGGTCAGAGGCTGGGAATCCTGCAGCGAGTAAAACCCCGCCCCCCTCCACCCCCAAAGCCAATCCCACTATCGATGAGGCATGAGTCAGGGAGAGTGAGAGAATACTCCCCGCTCGCCCCGTAACCCGGGTTGGGGGGAGGGGGCGGGGCTATGACAACACTTGGGAAGCTCGATTCCACCTGGGTAAAGCAGGCCCCTCACAACCCTGCTGAACCCAAACGCTGATCCCCCACCTTCAACACTCCCTCCCTCCCTCCCCACCGATGCAGAGGGGGCAGCAGTGTGAACCATCGAGGAGATGCGTTGCAGCCAGTCGACAGCTTCTGAAGCTGCAGCTAGGTGGGGGTGGGTATCACCAGCCCATATGAGGTGCCCTCTGAGCCCCCACACATCCTAACTTTGATCGATATTGGGCCAGAAGCCTGGGATTAATCCTGCCCTCTTACTGGCACTGCGCCCCTCGCCACGTGGAGTGTGGTGTTGGTGGGGAGTGGGGGGTGAGGTGACTGCAGAGGTTCACGTAGGCGGCTCACTGAAGCCACACGTGGGAGAGGGGCGCGATCCGGGGTCATAGCCTGTGATGCCCCTGACCCGTGAGGGAGTTTTAACAGGACGGTTCCCAGCCCGAAGCTTTCACTGATCGCTGCGTTTGCCTGCTCCCCAGAATCGGAACGTGGAGATTGGACGGGATTCCGTCCTGAAGCTGCTGGACGCTGTGGACACCTACATCCCCCTCCCAGACCGGGACCTGGAGCATCCCTTCTTGCTGCCCATCGAGCAGATCTATTCCATTCCAGGTAATCGGCACTTCGGACTCTGCCCAGACCCACCGTCTGCCCCAGCACCACTGGTATAGGTACCCCTCACTCACATGGCATCGCTGTACTCCGGGGGGGTGGAGGAGATTGCTGATTCTCACCCCCCAGGAGGGAAGCGAAGTGCCACCTCTCTCTCACTGGGGTGTGGTGGGGGGGGGGGGAGTTTGGGGTGCCGACTGTCTCCCTGTGGGTGAGGAGATCGGAGCACTGACTCTGAAGGGGTCTGGGGCTGTGTTGTCACTGGGGGCTGTTGTGCTGAAAATGTGGTACCTTACGACTATATATTGTTCCTGTGTTTTTCTCCCTCTCCCCTGCCCCGCTCTCCAATCCCAGGACGTGGCACGGTGGTGACTGGCACACTAGAGCGAGGGGTCATTAAGAAGGGCGATGACTGTGAATTTATCGGGCATAACAAAAACCTGCGCTCGGTGGTCACAGGTGAGAACACTGACTTTGGCAACACCAGGCGCCGACCCTCCCACAGTGCGGGGCTCCCTCAGCACTGACCCTCCCACAGTGCGGGGCTCCCTCAGCGCTGACCCTCCCACAGTGCGGGGCTCCCTCGGCACTGACCCTCCCACAGTGCGGGGCTCCCTCGGCGCTGACCCTCCCACAGTGTGGGGCTCCCTCGGCGCTGACCCTCCCACAGCGCGGGGCTCCCTCTCGGCGCCCTCCCCTCCGCCGCAGTTTTGTGTTTAACACCCTCCCCATCCCCCGCCCCCAGGTATCGAGATGTTCCACCAGAACCTGGACCGGGCCGAAGCTGGCGATAACCTGGGAGCTCTGGTGCGGGGCCTGAAGCGCGAGGACGTCAGGCGTGGCATGGTTCTCTGCAAGCCCGACTCCATCAAGCCGCACCGCAAGGTGGAAGCTCAGGTGGGTACCTCGGCCGGCCGGCCGACCGACCGCGGGAGGGAGTGAGGGCAGCATAGACTCATGGCCTGATTCAGCCGAGCCGGGTCCCGTACCTGAACCTCCCGCGGGGTGGGAGGCGGGTGGGTTGGACCTGTATCTGAATCCTGCAGAACTCTACCCGTGTAACCCCTGCCCATTCCTTCCCCCTTCAAGGTCTACGTGTTGAGCAAGGACGAGGGTGGGCGCCATAAGCCTTTTGTGACGAACTTTATGCCGGTGATGTTCTCGCTGACCTGGGACATGGCATGCAGGGTGCAGCTCCCCAAGGAGAAGGTAAGGGACATGTCCCCCCCAAAACAGGCCCTCCGCACTCGCATCACCCAGAACCACCTGCAGGTGGCAATGTGAACACACAAACGTCACACCCTCCAGCCTGTTACACAGGGGCAGGAGGCCGTTCAGCCCCTCCTCCAGCCGGTTACACAGGGGCAGGAGGCCGTTCAGCCCCTCCTCCAGCCCGTTACACAGGGGCAGGAGGCCGTTCAGCCCCTCCTCCAGCCGGTTACACAGGGGCAGGAGGCCGTTCAGCCCCTCCTCCAGCCCGTTACACAGGGGCAGGAGGCCGTTCAGCCCCTCCTCCTCCTCCTACCGATTACACAGGGACAGGAGGCCGTTCAGCCCCTCCTCCTCCTCCAGCCCGTTACACAGGGGCAGGAGGCCATTCAGCCCCTCTCCTCCTCCAGCCGGTTACACAGGGGCAGGAGGCCGTTCAGCCCCTCCTCCTCCAGCCTGTTACACAGGAACAGGAGGCCATTCAGCCCCTCTTCCCCCTCCAGCCAGTTACACAGGAACAGGAGGCCATTCAGCCCCTCCAGCCTGTTACACAGGAACCGGAGGCCATTCAGCCCCATTCCTCAAGTCTTCCACGGGATGTCAGGATCTGATGGTCTGTGCCCCCCTCCTCCCCTCTTTCTCTACAGGAGCTGGTGATGCCAGGCGAGGACACCAACCTCACCCTGACCCTGCGGCAGCCGATGGTGCTGGAGAAGGGGCAGCGGTTCACCCTGAGGGATGGGAACCGGACTATTGGCACGGGGCTGGTGACGGCCGTGCTGGAGAGTGGGCCGCAGGACGACGTCAACTGGGGCTGAGGAAGTGCCCGGCACCTGGCTTTACCCCCCCCTCCCCTTTATTCCACTGCGAGACCACCTTCTGTATACCCCCACTGCCAACCCCAGCGACTGAGCCGCTCCTCAGGGGCCACATGATATGTGCGGGCAGGGCGGGGGATTGCATTCCCGCACCTAGATTCCTCCAGATGTCACTTTGCCGATCCGGTTCCTGGCACCGTTTAATTTAAAGCGTTCGCGATGTGTGTGTTATATTTTTTAAAATAAATTCGGGCGAAATCCGCGGGCGTCCTTCGCTGTCAACAGGGATGTCTCTGAGGGGGGGGGGGGGGGGGGTCAACCAAACTGTTGCACCAGCCTTAGTCACCTTGCAACCATCAGGACACGGTTTCTGTGCTATTGAGCTGTGGCGGACAGAGACAGTGTAGAGCGGGGTGGGAACGAGAAGGGGTTTAGGTTCTATTGGGACGGTGTAGAGTGGGAGGGAACGGGAAAGGGTTTGGGGTCCCATTGGGGACGGTGTAGAGCGGGAGGGAACGGGAAGGGGTTTGGGGTCCCATTGGGGACGGTGTAGAGCGGGAGGGAACGGGAAGGGGTTTGGGGTCCCATTGGGGACGGTGTAGAGCGGGAGGGAACGGGAAGGGGTTTGGGGTCCCATTGGGGACGGTGTAGAGCGGGAGGGAACGGGAAGGGGTTTGGGGTCCCATTGGGGACGGTGTAGAGCGGGAGGGAACGGGAAGGGGTTTGGGGTCCCATTGGGGACGGTGTAGAGCGGGAGGGAACGGGAAGGGGTTTGGGGTCCCATTGGGGACGGTGTAGAGCGGGAGGGAACGGGAAGGGGTTTGGGGTCCCATTGGGGACGGTGTAGAGCGGGAGGGAACGGGAAGGGGTTTGGGGTCCCATTGGGGACGGTGTAGAGCGGGAGGGAACGGGAAGGGGTTTGGGGTCCCATTGGGGACGGTGTAGAGCGGGAGGGAACGGGAAGGGGTTTGGGGTCCCATTGGGGACGGTGTAGAGCGGGAGGGAACGGGAAGGGGTTTGGGGTCCCATTGGGGACGGTGTAGAGCGGGAGGGAACGGGAAGGGGTTTGGGGTCCCATTGGGGACGGTGTAGAGCGGGAGGGAACGGGAAGGGGTTTGGGGTCCCATTGGGGACGGTGTAGAGCGGGAGGGAACGGGAAGGGGTTTGGGGTCCCATTGGGGACGGTGTAGAGCGGGAGGGAACGGGAAGGGGTTTGGGGTCCCATTGGGGACGGTGTAGAGCGGGAGGGAACGGGAAGGGGTTTGGGGTCCCATTGGGGACGGTGTAGAGCGGGAGGGAACGGGAAGGGGTTTGGGGTCCCATTGGGGACGGTGTAGAGCGGGAGGGAACGGGAAGGGGTTTGGGGTCCCATTGGGGACGGTGTAGAGCGGGAGGGAACGGGAAGGGGTTTGGGGTCCCATTGGGGACGGTGTAGAGCGGGAGGGAACGGGAAGGGGTTTGGGGTCCCATTGGGGACGGTGTAGAGCGGGAGGGAACGGGAAGGGGTTTGGGGTCCCATTGGGGACGGTGTAGAGCGGGAGGGAACGGGAAGGGGTTTGGGGTCCCATTGGGGACGGTGTAGAGCGGGAGGGAACGGGAAGGGGTTTGGGGTCCCATTGGGGACGGTGTAGAGCGGGAGGGAACGGGAAGGGGTTTGGGGTCCCATTGGGGACGGTGTAGAGCGGGAGGGAACGGGAAGGGGTTTGGGGTCCCATTGGGGACGGTGTAGAGCGGGAGGGAACGGGAAGGGGTTTGGGGTCCCATTGGGGACGGTGTAGAGCGGGAGGGAACGGGAAGGGGTTTGGGGTCCCATTGGGGACGGTGTAGAGCGGGAGGGAACGGGAAGGGGTTTGGGGTCCCATTGGGGACGGTGTAGAGCGGGAGGGAACGGGAAGGGGTTTGGGGTCCCATTGGGGACGGTGTAGAGCGGGAGGGAACGGGAAGGGGTTTGGGGTCCCATTGGGGACGGTGTAGAGCGGGAGGGAACGGGAAGGGGTTTGGGGTCCCATTGGGGACGGTGTAGAGCGGGAGGGAACGGGAAGGGGTTTGGGGTCCCATTGGGGACGGTGTAGAGCGGGAGGGAACGGGAAGGGGTTTGGGGTCCCATTGGGGACGGTGTAGAGCGGGAGGGAACGGGAAGGGGTTTGGGGTCCCATTGGGGACGGTGTAGAGCGGGAGGGAACGGGAAGGGGTTTGGGGTCCCATTGGGGACGGTGTAGAGCGGGAGGGAACGGGAAGGGGTTTGGGGTCCCATTGGGGACGGTGTAGAGCGGGAGGGAACGGGAAGGGGTTTGGGGTCCCATTGGGGACGGTGTAGAGCGGGAGGGAACGGGAAGGGGTTTGGGGTCCCATTGGGGACGGTGTAGAGCGGGAGGGAACGGGAAGGGGTTTGGGGTCCCATTGGGGACGGTGTAGAGCGGGAGGGAACGGGAAGGGGTTTGGGGTCCCATTGGGGACGGTGTAGAGCGGGAGGGAACGGGAAGGGGTTTGGGGTCCCATTGGGGACGGTGTAGAGCGGGAGGGAACGGGAAGGGGTTTGGGGTCCCATTGGGGACGGTGTAGAGCGGGAGGGAACGGGAAGGGGTTTGGGGTCCCATTGGGGACGGTGTAGAGCGGGAGGGAACGGGAAGGGGTTTGGGGTCCCATTGGGGACGGTGTAGAGCGGGAGGGAACGGGAAGGGGTTTGGGGTCCCATTGGGGACGGTGTAGAGCGGGAGGGAACGGGAAGGGGTTTGGGGTCCCATTGGGGACGGTGTAGAGCGGGAGGGAACGGGAAGGGGTTTGGGGTCCCATTGGGGACGGTGTAGAGCGGGAGGGAACGGGAAGGGGTTTGGGGTCCCATTGGGGACGGTGTAGAGCGGGAGGGAACGGGAAGGGGTTTGGGGTCCCATTGGGGACGGTGTAGAGCGGGAGGGAACGGGAAGGGGTTTGGGGTCCCATTGGGGACGGTGTAGAGCGGGAGGGAACGGGAAGGGGTTTGGGGTCCCATTGGGGACGGTGTAGAGCGGGAGGGAACGGGAAGGGGTTTGGGGTCCCATTGGGGACGGTGTAGAGCGGGAGGGAACGGGAAGGGGTTTGGGGTCCCATTGGGGACGGTGTAGAGCGGGAGGGAACGGGAAGGGGTTTGGGGTCCCATTGGGGACGGTGTAGAGCGGGAGGGAACGGGAAGGGGTTTGGGGTCCCATTGGGGACGGTGTAGAGCGGGAGGGAACGGGAAGGGGTTTGGGGTCCCATTGGGGACGGTGTAGAGCGGGAGGGAACGGGAAGGGGTTTGGGGTCCCATTGGGGACGGTGTAGAGCGGGAGGGAACGGGAAGGGGTTTGGGGTCCCATTGGGGACGGTGTAGAGCGGGAGGGAACGGGAAGGGGTTTGGGGTCCCATTGGGGACGGTGTAGAGCGGGAGGGAACGGGAAGGGGTTTGGGGTCCCATTGGGGACGGTGTAGAGCGGGAGGGAACGGGAAGGGGTTTGGGGTCCCATTGGGGACGGTGTAGAGCGGGAGGGAACGGGAAGGGGTTTGGGGTCCCATTGGGGACGGTGTAGAGCGGGAGGGAACGGGAAGGGGTTTGGGGTCCCATTGGGGACGGTGTAGAGCGGGAGGGAACGGGAAGGGGTTTGGGGTCCCATTGGGGACGGTGTAGAGCGGGAGGGAACGGGAAGGGGTTTGGGGTCCCATTGGGGACGGTGTAGAGCGGGAGGGAACGGGAAGGGGTTTGGGGTCCCATTGGGGACGGTGTAGAGCGGGAGGGAACGGGAAGGGGTTTGGGGTCCCATTGGGGACGGTGTAGAGCGGGAGGGAACGGGAAGGGGTTTGGGGTCCCATTGGGGACGGTGTAGAGCGGGAGGGAACGGGAAGGGGTTTGGGGTCCCATTGGGGACGGTGTAGAGCGGGAGGGAACGGGAAGGGGTTTGGGGTCCCATTGGGGACGGTGTAGAGCGGGAGGGAACGGGAAGGGGTTTGGGGTCCCATTGGGGACGGTGTAGAGCGGGAGGGAACGGGAAGGGGTTTGGGGTCCCATTGGGGACGGTGTAGAGCGGGAGGGAACGGGAAGGGGTTTGGGGTCCCATTGGGGACGGTGTAGAGCGGGAGGGAACGGGAAGGGGTTTGGGGTCCCATTGGGGACGGTGTAGAGCGGGAGGGAACGGGAAGGGGTTTGGGGTCCCATTGGGGACGGTGTAGAGCGGGAGGGAACGGGAAGGGGTTTGGGGTCCCATTGGGGACGGTGTAGAGCGGGAGGGAACGGGAAGGGGTTTGGGGTCCCATTGGGGACGGTGTAGAGCGGGAGGGAACGGGAAGGGGTTTGGGGTCCCATTGGGGACGGTGTAGAGCGGGAGGGAACGGGAAGGGGTTTGGGGTCCCATTGGGGACGGTGTAGAGCGGGAGGGAACGGGAAGGGGTTTGGGGTCCCATTGGGGACGGTGTAGAGCGGGAGGGAACGGGAAGGGGTTTGGGGTCCCATTGGGGACGGTGTAGAGCGGGAGGGAACGGGAAGGGGTTTGGGGTCCCATTGGGGACGGTGTAGAGCGGGAGGGAACGGGAAGGGGTTTGGGGTCCCATTGGGGACGGTGTAGAGCGGGAGGGAACGGGAAGGGGTTTGGGGTCCCATTGGGGACGGTGTAGAGCGGGAGGGAACGGGAAGGGGTTTGGGGTCCCATTGGGGACGGTGTAGAGCGGGAGGGAACGGGAAGGGGTTTGGGGTCCCATTGGGGACGGTGTAGAGCGGGAGGGAACGGGAAGGGGTTTGGGGTCCCATTGGGGACGGTGTAGAGCGGGAGGGAACGGGAAGGGGTTTGGGGTCCCATTGGGGACGGTGTAGAGCGGGAGGGAACGGGAAGGGGTTTGGGGTCCCATTGGGGACGGTGTAGAGCGGGAGGGAACGGGAAGGGGTTTGGGGTCCCATTGGGGACGGTGTAGAGCGGGAGGGAACGGGAAGGGGTTTGGGGTCCCATTGGGGACGGTGTAGAGTGGGAGTGAACGGGAAGGGGTTTGGGGTCCATTGGGACGGTGTTAGAGTGGGAATGAACGGGAAGGGTTTGGGGTCCATTGGATGGTGTAGAGTGGGAGTGAAGGGGAAGGGGTTTGGGGTCCCATCGGGGACGGTGTAGAGCGGGAGTGGAATGGGAAGGGGTTTGGGGTCCATGGGGACGGTGTAGAGCGGGAGGGAACGGGGAAGGGGTTTGGGGTCCATCGGGGACGGTGTAGAGCGGGAGGGAACGGGGAAGGGGTTTGGGGTCCCATCGGGGACGGTGTAGAGCGGGAGGGAACGGGGAAGGGGTTTGGGGTCCATTGAGACGGTGTGGAGCAGGAGGGAACAGGGCCCTACATCCCCTCAATATTCCCTCCCTGGGCCCAAGATCCACTCCCTACCTCCATAACCTCTACCAGCCCTGACAAATCCCCCTCAAGCCCCTCCGTGCTGCCCCTACACCCCTGTAAACCGGTCCCTCTGCCTCTGCCTGTTGTGAGATGTCATTTTCTTAAACTCATTCCCTCGTGCTCTCCCTCACCTCCTGTAATCTACCCCATTCTGCTGTCTTACTCTCCTCGCCTCGATCTCTCTCCCTCTTTCTACCGCCCTCCCCCTCCCTTTCTGCCACCCCTTCCTGTGGCCTTTAACTAACCTAACCCCCTCGCCATCCTCTAATGCCACCCTGTTCCGGGGCAGCCTTAACCCTTTTGTTATGTCCCTGCATTGCTGTAGTGCCCTGGCCGAGGTATAATAATCACTCTTCCGTCTCTTCAAGGCTTGTTCAGAGTTTATTCTGAGTTCCCCCGACTCTTCTCGCCCCGGTCACAGCTCCTGGCGAAACCTCACCGAGCACGGAGCCATCTGTCTCTCGTAATGTTCGTCAAAACGTTCATTCTCAGTCACTGTGAAATGGGTCTTCCAGTCTCCCACCTCACCTGGGAGGGAGGGAGAGAAGGAAAGAGAGAGAGAGAGAGAGAGAGAGATTGTGTAAACATCGTTGTAGAGTAAATGATGTGAGCCACCTGACCCACTTCATGCTCTTGACCTTTTCATCCCTCTGCGAGAGTCTCAGCCAGTCTCTGCCCTTCATCTTGTAGATGGTGCATAGTGCCATCCCACTGCATCGGTGGTGGGGGCGGGGTGGGCAGTAAGTGTTGAAGGTGGGGGTCAGCATCTCGATCGAGGGAAGGTGCTGTTTTGTCCCGGGTGCTGTTGAGCTTCGCAAGTTTTGTCAGAGTTGCTGCCGTCCAGGGCAAGTAGGGAGTATTCCCTCACCCTCCTGACTTGTGTCCCGTCGATGGTGGGATGGGGCTTCGGGGGGGGATGGAG
>NW_025210961.1:0-6507 GCF_004010195.1 Chiloscyllium plagiosum
TCTCAGTAACATCCTTATCAATCATTCGACACCCTTTCCAGCTGAATACCATCCTTCCTATAGCAGGGCGACCCTTAAAGACGTGACAATGTATCTCAAACTAAAGTGGAATGATATATTAGTTGATTGGTCAGAAGATGCACTGCTTGAGCATCTTGAATGAACTGGGGGATAAAACAAAAACATGAAGAGACCTGATCCGCCCAAACCATTAACTAGTCTTTTATTTCTTTTCAGTTCCCCACCGACCTGCTGTGCACCTTCCAATCCTCGCAGTTCTTTCAGCCTCTCTGCATTGTGTTTCTATCCTATTATTTCGATTCAACCCTCTGCTGGCTATGGCAACTGAAACTAGCTGAGGAACTAGTGGAGAGACGAGAGAAAACCGCAGTTCTGAAAGAAGGATCACTGGCCTCGAAACATTAACTCTTGTTGCTCCCTCCACAGAGGCTGCCAGACCTGCTGAGTTTCCCCGACGTTTTATACCCGATTTCCAGCATCCCCAGGATTGCCGCTCTTCAGAGCGGATGAATGTTTCGGGCTCATTCCCTTCCCCTTTTCTCCCCCGAGGGAGCCGCTGTGTTCCCCAACGCAGTGCACTGAGGCTTCCAGACCTGAAAAGAGAGAATGCTGGAGAAACTCGGGCTTCTCTGGAGAGAGACGCAGAGTTCTGCTCTGGAGTCTTGTGACCCCAGTTGGTTCACGAATGACTGGCTTCCCTTTTGTGTCACCCCAACCCTTGCCGACAGCACCACCTATCCCCCAGCACCCCCCCCCACAGCTTTGTAGTTTAAAGGCCGGAATGGTGATCCAGGATAACAAAGTGCCGTGAGCAGACTGGCCGGCATTGGGGACATGACGGCCCTCATTGCTCACTAGTAACGTACTGTGTGTCTAAGTGAAGCCTTTACATAGCCACTGGTGATGTCATTTTTAGTTCATTAGCAGAACCATGCCCTCTCCTTCTAGAGAATTATGGGATGGTCTAGTGAGTGTTTTCAACATGAAGGACCCACAACATCTAAATATGATGATGAAAGTTATTCAGTTCTCACGACGACTCTGTGCAGTCGAGTGGGCGAACTTTGAAGTTGCTTTGGTTTTGTATCCTTCACTCTCACTTACCGAACCCCTGCAGTGCAGAAGCAGGCCCATTGAGTCCACAGTGACCGTCTGAAGAGCATCCCTGTATTCCCCATGGCCACCCACCCACCCTGAACACTACGGGACAATTTAGCATGGCCAATCCACCCTAACCTGCACATCCCTGGGCACTATGGGACAATTTAGCATGGCCAATCCACCCTTACCTGTAAATCCCTGGGCACTATGGGACAATTTAGCATGGCCAATCCACCCTAACCTGCACATCCCTGGGCACTATGGGACAGTTTAGCACGGCCATTCCACCCTAACCTACACATCCCTGGGCACTATGGGACAATTTAGCATGGCCAATCCACCCTAACCTGCACATCTTTGAACTGCGGGGGGAAACCGGAGCACCCGGAGGAAACCCACGCAGACACGGGGAGTATGTTCAAACTCTACACAGACTGTCAACCGAGGATGTCATCGACTCCGGCTCGCTGGCCGCAGTGAGGCAGCAGTGCTAACCCCTGAGCCACCGTGCTACTCTCATTTCCCTTTTGTTTTATTCTCATTACACTCACAGTTCACTCTCATTCACTTTCCACACGTGACATGCTTGTGCGTTGTCGCCATGACCAGTAAGTGGGCCTTTGTAGAGCATTTGCATTACCATGGTGCTGAGACCGCCCCATGGTAGACACAGGGTGGGCCAGGGCGTGGTGGGTTAACCGGTGGGATTTGGCTCAGTGTTCAGAAGAATCCCCAAATCGGCCACGTTGATGGCTTGGGATTCGAACCGAGTTGGGGCCATGCCGAGTGAGCTCGGATAGCTGAGAGACGTCGCTTTGACAGGAAGAAGTCACCAGGTCAGCAGGTGTCACAGTGAGTACAAAGCCTCAAGGTGAGAGGGCATATGGGGCTCTCACTGGGCAACAGACAAGCAGCTTAACTTGGGAGGAGAAAACCCTGGACTTGGCATATTTCCACTGAGTCAGCGAAACATCCTCAGGGGGTTGAGGAAGGCAGTTCGCTCTTTTTGCCAAACGGACCAGCATTGGTACGAAGGGATGGGCTTGCGGTTCTTAAACCCATTGCTCTGAATGTGCAATCGCCAATCTTTCCGAGATAATGTGATGCGTGTTCCCTCTATCCAGCCCTTCCGGCTCAGCGAGCACTCATGGCTGTTGCCTTTTCCCGTTTCTCTCCTTGTTCAGCTTCAGACCGGCTCTCCTGTCTGTCCAGAATGAGAGCTTTCCGGGTTTTGGCCATGCTGTCGATTTTGCTGCAAACGGGCCAGGGAAAGCACGCAGGATGGTTGGCAAATGGTGGCGTTCTCGCCAAGGTACGGGCACGTTACCACCCCACGGGTTTGTGCGAAACTTCCTGCTGTGTGTGTGTGAGTGTGTGTGTGAGTGTGCGTGTGAGTGAGAGAGTGTGTGTGAGAGAAAGTGTATGTGTGTGTGTGAGAGAGAGAGAGAGAGAGTGAGAGAGAGCGAGAGAGAGATTTCCTCTATCCCATGCCTCCTGACTTTCCGCATAAGCCTACCATGGGGAATCTTATCAAATGCCTTACTAAAATCCATGTATACTACATCCACTGCTCTACCCTCATCTACATGCTTGGTCACCTCCTCAAAGAATTCAATAAGAGTTGTAAGGCAAGACCTACCCTTCACAAATCTGTGCTGGCTGTCCCTAATCAAGCAGTGCCTTTTCAGATACTCATAAATCCTATCCCTCAGTAGCCTTTCCATTACTTTGCCTACCACCGAAGTAAGACTAACTGGCCTGTAATTCCCGGGGTTATCCCTATTCCCTTTTTTGAACAGGGGCACAACATTCGCCACTCTCCAGTCCCCTGGTACCACCCCCGTTGACAATGAAGATGAAAAGATCATTGCCAACGGTACTGCAATTTCCTCTCTTGCTTCCCACATAATCCTAGGATATATCCCATCAGGCCTGGGGGACAAGTTGTTCAAAATATCCAACACATCTTCCTCTAGCTTACCAGTCCGTTTCACACTCTCCTCTTCAACAATACGGTTCCTCTCATTGTTACAATTGAATAGTGTTCATGTGAGAACAAACGTTTGTTTCAACTTTGAGAATTGAATCTGCATAATTCACCATAATCTGTGTAGTAGAACAGTTCAGTTTACCTGTCACAGTGTGGGATATATTTACACACTTGTGTGCCTGACTCATTTTCATAAAGTTTTGTTGATGGTTTCTCTCTGCAAGGCTCCTGTAGCCAAAATATTGACTTAGCCGGGCAGCATGGTGGCTCAGTGGTTAGTACTGTTGCCTCAGAGCACCAGGGACCCAGTTTACTTCCAGTCTCGGCCGACTGTTTGTGTTGAGTTTGCACATTCTCCCCGTGTCCACCTGGGTTTCCTCAGGGTGTTCCGGTTTCCTCACACAATCCAAACATGTGCAGGTTAGGTGAATTGGCCATGCTAACTGTTCAGGGATATGCAGATTAGGTGCATTAGTCAGAGGCAAATGTATAATAATGAGGAATGGTTTGGGTGGGATACTCTTCGGAGGGTGGATGTGGGCTTGTTGGGCCGAAGGGTCTGTTTCCACACTGTAGGGATTGTAAGATTGACTTCAAACAAAAGTTAAACTATCCTTTTCTTTGTAATCTCCTTCAGTCCCTGTGGCAAGGTGATCCAAAGACTATTAACTTTCTGAGAGAGAAACTCCTCCTCATCTGAGACTGAAATTAGCGCTTCTTAATTCTGCAACTATGCCATCTGGTCCTAAACTGTTATATAATCCTCCCAGCATTTATCCTGTCAAACCCCTTAAGAATCTTAGCTTTTTGTGCATCACTTGTGTGTGTTAGAGAGAGTGT
This sequence comes from Chiloscyllium plagiosum, assembly GCF_004010195.1. NCBI lineage: Eukaryota > Metazoa > Chordata > Chondrichthyes > Orectolobiformes > Hemiscylliidae > Chiloscyllium > Chiloscyllium plagiosum. The sequence goes on from NW_025210961.1 coordinate 3,953, forward strand.
GTGTGAGAGAGAGAGAGTGTGTGTGTGTGAGAGTGTGTGTGTGAGAGAGAGAGAGTGTGTGAGAGAGAGTGTGTGTGTGTGAGAGTGTGTGTGTGTGTGTGTGTGTGTGAGAGTGTGTACACTGTAGTAGGGTCCCCCGTAGCACCCCACACACCCGAGACCCCAGTTGCGTCCGTCCTCCTGGGGTCTGTTCACCTGCTCCGTGCAGCTGCCTGTCCTGAAGGCCCGCTCTGGAGAGCAGTTGCCTGCAGAACCCAATATTGGGGATCGCTGCCCATTACCCCCGCACCCTCCGGGAGAGGAGCGATCCCCCTCACCCCCCACCCCGTCTGGACCACCGCTGGGCCCTGTCCTGGCTCTGTCTCGTCCACTTGGGCGCCCATGCCTGCCCCGCGCCTTGTCTGGTCCCCCCCTGGCCACGATCGATCTCGTTCGATTTCGCCAACGGAAGATTCTGCGGATTCGGCCGTTTGGGGAGGTGGGTGGGAGGACGGTTTGGCGGAAGGTGTTTCGGGGGTGGGTCCCAGGGGGGGGAGGGGGAGGTGAGGCAGGTTCAGTCGTAGGGGGTCCAGTACCTCAGAAACCTCCCCCCCCCGCCAACCCGCACCCCCCCCGGACTGGACTCAGACCTCCCTGCCGAGAGGAAACACCGAGCGTCAGCCAGGAAACCGTGTTGACATCCAGGGCCTCATTGCGGAAATATCCTCGGGTTGGCATCATCTGCCCGACCCCTTCCCTCCTGCCCACCTCCCAGTTTCAGGTCCGGGGCTGGGTGGGGGCTGGGTAACTTGGGGTGGGGGAACTATATTCTGTTGGAAACCATAGCCCAGCCCCCCCGAATTTACACCCTTTACCGTCCCTGCGGAGATTGTAGAGGGAGCTTGACTCTGTATCTAACCCCCCTGTCTCTGGGCGTGGGGGACGTTGTAGAGGAAGCTTTACTCTGTATCTAACCCCCTGTCCCTGGGGGTGGGGGGACGTTGTAGAGGGAGCTTTACTCTGTATCTAACCCCCTGTCCCTGGGGGTGGGGGGACGTTGTAGAGGAAGCTTTACTCTGTATCTAACCCCCTGTCCCTGGGAGTGGGGGGACAGTGTAGAGCGAGCTTTACTCTGTATCTAACCCCCCTGTCCCTGGGAGTGGGGGGGACGGTGTAGAGGAAGCTTTACTCTGTATCTAACCCCCTGTCCCTGGGAGTGGGGGGACGGTGTAGAGGGAGCTTTACTCTGTATCTAACCCCCTGTCCCTGGGAGTGGGGGACGGTGTAGAGGGAGCTTTACTCTGTATCTAACCCCCCTGTCCCTGGGAGTGGGGGGACGTTGTAGAGGAAGCTTTACTCTGTATCTAACCCCCTGTCCCTGGGATTGGGGGATGGTGTAGAGGGAGCTGATACTCACGAGGTGGTTAATGTCGTGTTGAGGTGGAGGGGGGTGGGGATGCGCTGGGGTCCCGGTTGTGTCTCTGGGGTCTCTGCTCTCTCTTCCCGGTAGCCCCCGGCGTCCGGCTCTGCAGCCGCCATCTTGCTGACCATGGCTTTTGCCCTCCTCAGGGTCTCCTGCACCATCGTGGACTGCCATCTCTCCCCCTCCTGACCCTCCCCCTCAGCCCCTTCTCTCTCCCCGTCTAGGCCCGAAGCCTGGGCCTGGAGTTGAGAGCCCTCCCCTTCACTCTCTTCTGCTTCGCTGCCTAGGCCCGGAGCCTGGGCCTGGATTTGAGAGCCCGCTGCCTCAGTCTCCTCTCCCTTCACGTCTAGGCCCGGAGCCTGGGCCTGGATTTGAGAGCCCGCTGCCTCAGTCTCCTCTCCCTTCACGTCCAGGCCCGGAGCCTGGGGCTGGATTTGAGGGCCCGCTGCCTCAGTCTCCTCTCCCTTCACGTCTAGGCCCGGAGCCTGGGGCTGGATTTGAGAGCCCGCTGCCTCAGTCTCCTCTCCCTTCACGTCTAGGCCCGGAGCCTGGGGCTGGATTTGAGAGCCCTCCTCTTCACTCCCTTCTCCTTCATTGACTAGGCCCGAAGCCTGGAGCCGGGTTCGATTCTCGGTCCCCCTCGGCCTGCCCTCCCTTCTCAGCCGCCTCTCGATGGCCCTTTGGGCCCCGACTCTCACGGGGGAGCGGCTGCGGGAGGGGCCCCTCAGGTGAGGCAGGGGCCGGTCAATTCTGACCTCCATCGGGGGCTCGGTCTCGGAGTCGGAGCTGCTGGGATCGTCCGGGGGCGAAACCGTCAGGTTCGGGAGGCTACAGAAATGCAGAGGGCGGGAGAGAGTCAGAGATAATCCTTAAAGGCGTTGTTGTTGTAACACGGGGTTGTTGTTGTAGCGCAGGGTGACGGGGTTGTTGTTGTAGCGTGGGGTTGTTGTTGTAGCGCAGGGTGACGGGGTTGTTGTTGTAACACGGGGTTGTTGTTGTAGCGCAGGGTGACGGGGTTGTTGTTGTAACACGGGGTTGTTGTTGTAGCGCAGGGTGACGGGGTTGTTGTTGTAGCGTGGGGTTGTTGTAGCGTGGGGTGATGGGTTGTTGTTGTAGCGCGGGGTTGTTGTTGTAGCGTGGGGTGACGGGTTGT
>NW_025210961.1:7366-9770 GCF_004010195.1 Chiloscyllium plagiosum
CTGACCCTCGCACAGTGCGGGGCTCCCTCAGCGCTGACCCTCCCACAGTGCGGGGCTCCCTCGGTGCTGACCCTCCCACAGTGTGGGGCTCCCTCAGCGCTGACCCTCCCACAGTGCGGGGCTCCCTCAGCGCTGACCCTCCCACAGTGCGGGGCTCCCTCAGCGCTGACCCTCCCACAGTGCGGGGCTCCCTCAGCGCTGACCCTCCCACAGTGCGGGGCTCCCTCAGCGCTGACCCTCCCACAGTGCGGGGCTCCCTCAGCGCTGACCCTCCCACAGTGCGGGGCTCCCTCAGCGCTGACCCTCCCACAGTGCGGGGCTCCCTCAGCACTGACCCTCCCTCAGTGCGGGGCTCCCTCGGCGCTGACCCTCCCACAGTGCGGGGCTCCCTCGGTGCTGACCCTCCCACAGTGTGGGGCTCCCTCAGCACTGACCCTCCCTCAGTGCGGGGCTCCCTCGGCGCTGACCCTCCCACAGTGCGGGGCTCCCTCGGTGCTGACCCTCCCACAGTGCGGGGCTCCCTCGGTGCTGACCCTCCCACAGTGCGGGGCTCCCTCGGTGCTGACCCTCCCACAGTGCGGGGCTCCCTCAGCGCTGACCCTCCCACAGTGCGGGGCTCCCTCAGCACTGACCCTCCCACAGTGCGGGGCTCCCTCGGTGCTGACCCTCCCACAGTGCGGGGCTCCCTCAGCACTGACCCTCCCACAGTGCGGGGCTCCCTCGGTGCTGACCCTCCCACAGTGCGGTGCTCCCTCAGCGCTGACCCTCCCACAGTCAACATTCCCTCCCAGCTCCCTCCACAGCCCATCGCTTCCCCCTCGCCAAAATTCCCGGGGTCCTCCTGGGATTCCCCTGAGTTTATCTGGAAGTGGGATGGGCGTTAGTTTACTGTTTATAGTCTTACTGACCTGCGCTTGGTGGGAGGGGTTGAGAGTAGTATTGGAGACTGTGAGCAGGGGGCACTCAGTCACGTGGGCAAGGGACTGTTTCCCCTCTCCCCCATACACTCACCACACGCACCCCTCCCCCACCCCCCAACCACCCGGTTGCCTGGTTGACATCCTGAGGCCTCCCGTTGGCATCAAAACAAGATGGCCGCCATGTTTGCCTTCCTCTTTGGGAGGTGTGTGCGGGTGCTCCCCTCCAACCAATCGGGGGGGGGGTCTGACGATTGGTGTTTGTCGGGGGGGGGTAGGGAGACTGCGTCAGTGTGTGACACTTCCCCCCCCTCCCCCCCCATCTCCCAGAGGGCATTCGGCCAATGGGAGGCCAACGTTGGCGCTGACCTCTCTCCGAGGGGGTGGGGAGTGGGGATGGAGTTTGGGGCAAATACCCCCCGCCAACTCGGACGAGGGCGAGTGGTGCGTGGTCAAATCCTAATCCCAATCCCAATCCCAGTCCCAGTCCCAGTCCCAAACCCGATCTCAGTCCCAATCCTAATCTCAATCCCAATCTCAAACTCAATCTCAATCCCAGTCCCAATCCCAATCCCAGTGTCAATCCCAGTCCCAATCCCGATCTCAGTCCAAATCCCGATCTCAGTCCAAATCCCGATCTGAGTCCCAATCCCGATCTCAGTCCCAATGCTAATCTCAATCTCAATCCCAATCCCAATCCCAATCCCAATCCCGATGTCAGTCCCAATCCCAGTCCCAATCCCAATCCCAATCCCGATGTCAATCCCAATTCCATTCCCAGTCCCAGTCCCAATCCCAATCCCAAACATCTTCCCACCCATTCCCCAATCCGTGCTCCACATCCCTCTTCTCCAGCGAAATCCCTGGTGAATCTCTCAGAGGCTTCAAGAGATGTGCCCAGCACCGAGACAGACCCTTCGGCCCACCCCGCCCGTGCTGACCCAGATATCCCTAACCTACCCCAGTCCCCCCGTGTGCCAGCACTTGGCCCCTATCCCTCTAAACCCTTCCTGTTCCCCTCCCCATCAACCTTTTCAATGTTGGCATTGCCCCAGCCCCCACCACTTCCTCTGGCAGCCCGGCCCACACACGCACCACCCTCTGGGGGAAAACGTTACCCCTTTTCAATCTTTCCCCTCTCCCGCTGAACCCCTCTCGTTGTGGGCACTCCCTCCCTCTCTCTGCCCCAACAGGATCTCACTGACCTGGAAGAATAATAGGGTGGTTATGGTCGGGGGTTTTAACTTTCCAAATCATGTCCCACAAACTTGATTGAGTTTTTTTGAGGAAGTAACAAAGGGGATTGATGAGGGCAGAGCGGTCGATGTGATCGATATGGACTTCAGTAAGGCGTTCGACAAGGTTCCCCATGGGAGACTGGTTAGCAAGGTTAGATCTCAAGGAATACAGGGAGCACTAGCCATTTGGATACAGAACTGGCTCAAAGGTAGAAGACAGACGGCAGTGGTGGAGGGTTATTTTTTAGA
>NW_025210961.1:10200-12612 GCF_004010195.1 Chiloscyllium plagiosum
CACCTCCACGTGGCAGCCATTTCTGCCCCCCGGGAGAAAAACGTCTCTGGCTGTCCACTCTACCCGTGCCTCCCATCGTCTGGTCCACCTCTCATCCAATGGGAAAAGCCCAGGCTCCCTCATCCCTCTGTTTGTAAGAGCGCTCCCGCGTCCTTCCCTACAAAATGCGGCCTAACCAGGGCTCTCTCCCTCTCTCTCTCTCTCTCTCGAGCCGCGGGCATAACCGAGCCGTTCTCAAAACTCAATCCCCCCCCGCTCAGGCAAGCCAACAACCCCCCCACACCACCCACCACCCCACGCCTTCTTAACAACCCCGCCAACCTTTGTGGGCAACTTTGGACCCCAAGGCCGGGAATCCTGCCTCGATCCCTGGTCATCCGGATTCAGTCCACCTCGAAGGATTTCCTTGGAGCCTTCCCTCTGTCACCCCCACTCTCCCGCCAGGAACAGAAATCTGCGCCCCTTGCGTGTCCAAAACACCCCCCCCCCACCATCTTTCCCCAATCCGGGGGGAGGGGGATCGAGGGCGATTTTAGCGGCCTGGGATCGGAAATTGGCCATCCTGGAGCCCAGTTGCTAGGGGTGGTACCGCAAGGGTCGGTGTTGGGTCCATTTTTATAAACGACCTGGATGAGGGTGCAGAAGGGTGGGTTCGTAAATTCGCGGGCGACACTAAGGTCGGGTGGAGTTGTGGATAGTGACAAAGGATGCAGTAGGTTACAGAGAGACGTAGATAGGATGCAGAGCTGGGCTGAGAGGTGGCAAATGGAGTTTAATGTGGACAAGTGTGAGGTGATTCACTTTGGTCGGAGTAACCGGATTGCAAAGTACTGGGGCTAATGGTCAGATTCTTGGTAGTGTCGATGAGCAGAGAGATCTCGGTGTCCAGGTACACAGACCCTTGAAAGTTGCCACCCAGGTGGACAGCGTTGTTAGGAAGTCATACAGTGTTTTAGCTTTTATTAATAGAGGGATCGAGTTCCAGAATGCTGGCAGGTGGGACTAGATTGGGTTGGGATATCTGGTCGGCGTGCACAGGGTTGGACCGAAGGGTCTGTTTCCATGCTCTACATCTCTATGACTCTGTGTTGCCTGGTACGGAGGGAAGGTCTTTCGAGGAAAGGCTGAGGGACTTGAGGCTGTTTTCGTTAGAGAGAGGAAGAGGTGACTGAATTGAGACATTTAGGATAATCAGAGGGTTAGATAGGGTGGACAATGACTGCGTTGAGACATATAAGATAATCCGAGGGTTAGATATGGTGGACAGGGAGAGACTTTTCCCTCAGATGGTGATGGCTAACACGAGGGTATATAGTGTTAAACTGAGGGGGTGATAGATATCGGACAGACGGCAGAGGGAGTTTCGTTACTCAGAGAGTAGTAAGGGGGCATGGAACGCCCTGCCTGGAACAGGATTAGACCCGCCAACTTTAAGGGCATTGAAATGGGCACTGGTTAGACATATGGGTGAGAATGGAGTCGTGTAGGAGAGAGGGGCTTCAGATTGGTGCAACATCGAGGGCCGAAGGGCCTGGAGTGCGCTGGAATGCCGTATGCTCTACTCCGCTCGCCTAGGCCCCCTCTCTCCCGCCCCTCTACGCTCCCATCCCGCCCCGATCGAGATGGCCGCCTGCGGCTCACCTCACTCTCTCTTCTCCTCCCTCCTCTCCCCCCGCCCCCAGGCACCTTGACTGAGGACTACGAGAACCTGAAAGAGGAGGGAACCAACGATGGGCAAGGTGAGCCCTCTGAGGGGGGGGGGGCGGGGGCCAGAGCCAGGGAGCACTCTCCGCAGGGCCCGGCTCCAAATCTAGGCCCAGGCTTGTCGAGGGGCCTACTCTGGGCAAGCCAAGCGAAACCGAGGGGATAGAAAAGAGACGGGGTGGGCTGGGTAGGGGGTGGCATAGGGTTTTGGTGGGGAGCGGGGTGTGAGGTCAAAGTTCACAGCCGGAAAACGGAGTCGGGTTTTTGAGATGTAACCGGGAAAGGCGGGATTTGAGGCCTAGTTGGGACGGGTTGGCCCTCTGCATATTTTCACTCTCCTCCACCTCTCTCTCTCTCGAGTGCACACTTCCTCTCCCGCCCTTCCCCCGAAGGAAGGGGTGAAGGGGTCTCACCGAAACCCAGGCCCCTCTAATTCCGGGCTCCCCCCGCCCCACCACCACCTTGGCACTACCACTGTAACCATAGCAACAAAGGGGAGAAGGGGTTGGGGATTGGGATCAGGAGGGATGGAGGGTCAGTGCCCGAGGGACAGACTAAAGGCTCTCTCTCTCTCTCTCCCTCTCTCTCTCTTTCTCTTTCTCTCTTCCTCTTTCTACCCTCTCTCTCTATCTCTCTCCCTCCCTCTCTCTTCTCTTCTCTCTTTCTCCCCATCTCTCTTCCTTTCTATCCCCCGTCTCTCTCTCTCTC
>NW_025210961.1:12773-13943 GCF_004010195.1 Chiloscyllium plagiosum
CTTTCTCACCCTCCCTCTCTCTCTCTCTCTCTCTCTCTCTCTCTCTCTCCCCTGTATCTCCCTCCCTTTCTTCCTCTCTCTCGCTCTCTCTCCTTCCATCTCTCCCTCTCCCCCCCTCTCATGGAGTGGGGGGCAAAACAGAGTCGAACTCGGACAGACTGGACGCGATTGCTGGGGGAGCGAGGGTGGTGGGCGGGACAGGAAAATACCCAGATTAACCGAGGGCACCGAGCATGTCAGTGCTCCCCCCCGTAGGTGACAACGCGCAGCTGGGTGAGACAGCCAACAGGCATCGACAGGGCAATGGGGGGGATCGAAACAGGGTCGACCCGCCACAGCTCCGTCGGTCTGTTTTAGCCGGGTCGGTGGCGGGAGGGCGTGTAAAGTTCCGGGCAGTCACAGCACCCTGAAGATCTGGAGGTTTCAGCGAGGAGATTGTGGAGGGCGGGTGACCGGAAATGTTAACCAGAACATTGTCCGGGGAGGGCATTAGCTACAGGAAGAGGTGTGTGATCCGATCGGAGTTCCCGGGAAGATAGACTCGATCTCAGTCCTTTATCTCAAAGGGTAGGAATATCAATTACGGCCCGTGATGAAGGTGGGGAGAGGGGCAGGGACCGTAGATCGAAAGCAAAAGTTTAAAGATGGCAGCGGAGGGGGGGGAACGGTAGGCAAATTTCTTTTCTGACGAGTGGAGGAGACGTATCCGTGAGCGAAGTTACAAGAGGCGAGGGGATAGAGAGATGTGGACACCCTAGAGGGAAAAGGGTTTCTGCTTTGCAAAAAAGGCATGATGGGTGGGTGGGCACAGACTGGATGGGCCGAAAGGCCAGTCCCTGCCCATTTAGACACTCCCAAACCCAAACACACACCCACTCAGCGACACACCCCGCCCCCCCCACCCATCCCACACCAGGTGGAGAGATAAAGGCATGAGGGCATTGGAGATAGCAGAGAGAGATGGGACGATTGGCCAGATTCTGACTCTCATGGCTCTCAAATTCCTGGGGTGGGGGAGGGGGTGGGGAAGGGGTGAAGGGTTTCCAAAGAGATAAAGGCATGAGGGCATTGGAGATAGCAGAGAGAGATGGGACGATTGGCCAGATTCTGACTCTCATGGCTCTCAAATTCCTGGGGTGGGGGAGGGGGTGGGGAAGGGGTGAAGGGTTT
>NW_025210961.1:18645-21160 GCF_004010195.1 Chiloscyllium plagiosum
CCCACACTCAGTCCCCGTCATGCATGCTCAATACCCGTGACCCACGCACACTCCCCGTCGCCCACGCTCACTCCCCGTCGCCCACGCTCACTCCTTGTCGCCCACACACACTCCCTGTTGCCCACCCCCGCCTCCCTGATGCCCACGCCCACGCCCCAATACCCACGCTCACGCCCCGATATTCAGGCTCACTCCCCATCGTCCACGCCCACACCCGTCGCCCACGCATACTCCCCGATACCCACGCTCACTCCTCGTCACCCACACTCAGTCCCCGTCATGCATGCTCAATACCCGTGACCCACGCACACTCCCCGTCGCCCACGCTCACTCCCCGTCGCCCACGCTCACTCCCCGTCGCCCACACTCACTCCCCATCGCCAACGCCCACTCCCCGTCACCCACGCTCACTCCCCCACCCACGCTCACTCCCTGTCGCCCACGCTCACTCCCCTTCACCCACGCCCACTCCCCGTCACCCAAGCTCACTCCCCGTGATCCACGCCCACTCCCCGATACCCACGCTCACGTCCCGATATTCACGCTCACTCCCCATCGCCCACATCCACTCCCTGTCGCCCACGAACACTCCCCGATACCCTCGCTCACTCCCCCTCGCCCACGCCCACTCCCCGTCACCCATGCTCACTCCCCGATACCCACGCTCACTCCCCGTCGCCCACGCTCACTCCCCGTCACCCACGCTCACTCCCCGCCACCCATGCTCACTCCCCGTGATCCACGCCCACTCCCCGATACCCACGCTCACGTCCCGATATTCACGCTCACTCCCCATCGCCCACATCCACTCCCTGTCGCCCACGAACACTCCCCGATACCCACACTCACTCCCCGTCGCCCACGCCCACTCCCCGTCACCCATGCTCACTCCCCGATACCCACGCTCACTCCCCGTCGCCCACGCTCACTCCCCGTCACCCACGCTCACTCTCCAATACCCACGCACACTCCCCGTCACCCACGCTCACTCCCCGTCACCCATGCTCACTCCCCGTCGCCCACGCACACTCCCCGTCACCCACGCTCACTCCCTGTCGCCCACATTCACTCCCCGTCACCCACGCCCACTCCCCGTCACCCACGCCCACTCCCTTTCACCCACGCTCACTCCCTGTCAACCACGCCCACTCCTCGTCACCCACGCCCACTCTCTGTCACCCATGTCCACTCTCAGTCACCCATGCTCACTTCCCGTCGCCCACGCATGCTCCCCGTCGCCCCTCTCACCAGCTCCCCAGCACCGACCTTCAGGAAAGACTCTCACCACGTGAGCACACCTGTTTGAATGAGTTACTCCCTATTGCTGCATCACTTGCAAAGGCTGGTTTGCTGCTGGAACTGTTTTCTTTACTTGCTGCCATATTTTACTCGCCTGTCTGGTTGTAAGGGGGCTTCCAGCTGTGAACCTTTGTGGGAGATTATTGCGATTGGTCACCTTAGTGCTGAGATAATTGGTGGATTTTGACTCAGTGTTCAAAATCATGAAGGCTTCTGCTGAATTACGGAGAAACTCCTTCCAGTGCCACAAGGCCCCACAATCACTGGACACAGATTGAAAACAGCAAAACTCCATGATGTGTTCAGGGATTATGTTTCTAATGTAACAAATTGTTCTGGTCTGAAGCACACTCACTGCCTGAAAAGATGACGGAGACAGTTTCAATAATAATGTCCAAACAGGAACTGGATATACACTTGAAAAAATAATAGATAAAGAAGGCTGTGGGGGACAAACAGTGGCAATGGGACAATTTGGGAAGCCATTTCAAAGGGCCAGTACCAAGTACAAAGGAGGGATTGGCCTCCGTCTGGGCTGTGAGAGGGACTCTGAGGCGCAGTCCTCTGGCGATTAGTGCTTGTTTGTCCGAAATCTGGGCTGCCCGACTTTGGCCCGGCCTAGACTCTGTGGGCCACATAAACAGTTCTGCTCAGCTCTGTTTCCCTCTCTGCTCTAGGGCCTGCACGATACAAGGATGTGCCAGTGTCTGGGCCCAAAATCCCACACCTGAAGGCAGCGCCTGCCTACTCCATCTCGCAGAAAACTGCATTTGGCAGCATGCTGAGTAACATCGTGAAGGTAAGTGAGTTCAAGCCTGGGAGACGGGGAGGTGGGGGGGCACTGCTCCTTTTATTTCAGTGCTCTCACTCTTAACGCTGGGGGTGGTCCTTTTATTTCCGTGCCCCCCCTCTTAACGCTGGGGGTGGGGGGGGGGGGGGAGCGGGTAAAGCATGCAAGGTTCCAGGAGATTGGTTGGGGGGGGGGGGGTGGAAAACACAGTTCGAATGGAGTGAGGGATTTTGCCCACTCCTTACCTCATCCCTAAATCTGTTAGCTTCCAGTGTAAAGTGCCCCCAAGTCAGATTCCAAACTGTGAATTAACCTTGGGCCACATTGCAAGAATCTTTACCAAACCTCCTGGGAAACCAGTCACAGCCAGCAGTGAATGACAATTCTTGTTCCAACTCGCTGCTTCTTCTTTCCAATAAAGTTTCT
>NW_025210962.1:0-7934 GCF_004010195.1 Chiloscyllium plagiosum
TTGAACGCCTCCTGTCAGTCATGCCTTGTCTTGAGAAGGAAAGGTGGATGGAAGGAGATCATCAAGATTGTGCAGGAAGGTGTAAAGTGGCGTTGTTGCATTTGCGTAGCGCCCTGTTGAGAGTAGCCTAGCAGAGACATGTCCCTTTCTCCAAGGGGGAGCACAGCGGAAGGTCACCCCTCTGATCCCTGGTCGTGGTGGGTCTGTCCCGCAAGCAGAGATTGAGGAGGTGGGGGTCTGAACCCAGCAGAGTGAGGTGTTATCTCAGTGAGTTGGAAGGGGTCAGCAGGCGTGGGCAGGAAGAATATTTCCACCCCCCTGCTCCCTGGTGGTGGAGTGGAACAAGGGGACACCCCAGTCTCAGGTACAGGGGCGGGGAGTGGTGAGGTAGACCATTTGGGACTGAGATGGGGGAAGAATGTCTTCACTAGGAGAGGATGGGGATGAAAGCTTGGACTTCTCAGAGCAGCAGTGCAGGGTCACTCATTGAGGGTGTTCGAGACAGACACCGATAGATCGCTCAAAATATCGAGGGACTCAGGGATAATGTAGGACAATGGCGGGTGTAGCGGAAGGACCTTGAACATACAGAATGTCGGAGCAGACCCTTCGGTCCAACCCGTCCATGCCAACCTGATATCCCAATCTAGTCCCACCTGCCAGCACTCGCCCATATCCCTCTAAACCCTTCCTATTCATATACCCATCCAAATGCCTCTTAAATATTGCAATTGTATCAGCCTCCACCACTTCCTTTGGCAGCTCATTCCATACACGCACCACCCTCTGTGTGAAAAGGTTGCCCCTTAGGTCCCTTTCCCCTCTCACCCTAAACCTATGCCCTTCTCGTTCTGGACTCCCCCCACCCAGGGAAAAGACCTTGTCTATTTACCCTATCCATGCCCCCTCATGATTTTATAAACCGCTGCCCACCTTGGGAGCAAACGCAGGAAGGTGGATTATTATCTGAACGGCCATCGATTGGGAAAGTGGGGAGGTGCAGTGAGACCTGATGTTCCTGCATATCAATCGCTCAGAGTTAAATGTTAGAGGTGGGGAGAAAGGTAAATGATGCGTTGCCCTCCACAGCGAGAGAGTTGGAGTACAGGAGTAGGGCTGCCATTGTACAGGGTGAGACCACCCCCCGGGGTATTGTGAGTAGTTTGGGGGTCTCCATATCTGAGGAAGGGTGTTCTGGCGACAGAGGGAGTGCAAGGAAGGGTTTCCCAGACTGATTCTCGGGATGGCAGGACTGACAGGTTTTGGGGAGAATGAGGAGGGGGATCTCAGAGAAACCTGTAAAATTCCAACAGGACCAGACAGGGCCAAGGATGTTCCTGATGATCTGGGGGAGCCCAGAACGGGAGTTGGGGCGGTTCACAGTCTAATGATTATGGGGTGGGTGCCGTTTCAGACTGAGATGGGGAGAAATATCTTCCCCAGAGAGTTGATTGGGGGGGGGGAGCAATCTGTGGGATTCTCTGTCACAGAAGGGGGTTGGGGCTGAAACATTGAGTGTTTTCAGGAAGGAGTTGGATCGAGTTCTCGGGGCTGAAGGGAGACAGCGGGGACTGAGTCGGATGGTCAGCCATGATCCCATTGGATGGCGGAGAAGGGCCGAATGGCCTACTCCCCTGCTCCGATGTTAGTATCCTTTCCCTTGCATCAGCGAACTTGGGAAAGATGGCTGGTTGGATCAAGCCGAAATGGTGAGGGTGGGGTACCATGGGGCAAGGGTTGGTTTAACCACACTCGTGTCCCCAACACGCCTTCCCTTCTCCCCCACTGAGCCCCGTGCTCACGTGTCCCGAAGTGGGCACCCTGCGATTAAGTGCCCCCCGAGGTGCTTTCTGGCTAGGAGTGATATGAAGAGGTACCGTGGCAACGCAGAGAATGATCTAGAATGGGTTCGCAGGGCCGAATGGCGTTCCTCCAGCCTCACTTCCCTAATTCCTGGGTCGCTGTCCGAGTTGCAGCTCTGCAATTATCGGAAAATGCTCATTTGGCAACCTAATTGAAATAATATCACAAGTGAGTTATGCGACAGATAGAATCGATGTGAATAAATAGGGCCAATCCATATTTTCAAATTTAAAGCAGCATTCACTGCTTATGAGGCGAAATGGATAAGTGGATTTGGAGACGTAATTGGATCTGCTTCTGGTGAGATTAGGGTTTAAGGGAAATGACAGGGAGGCGCTTGAGCAGATTGTAAAAAGAAGGCCTATTGTTTTATTTTCCTTTTTCCGCGAGGGGAGAATGCTCCATTCCACAAATCCTGGATTTCACTTCACGGATTGAGGGAATCTGTCTCTCTCAGTACCCCGTTCCAAAATGCTGGCAGCTTTCCCGTCTCTGGGTCCACACAGCGCTCAGGTTCCACCCCCGCGCTCTTTCCCCAACGTGTAACCTTCCATTGAGTGAAACTGTCGCTGGCTGGGCCCAAGCTCCATCCCTAATTGCCCCTTCAGGAGGTGGTGCCAACCTCCCTCCTCGAGCCGCTGCCAGTCCGAGTGTGTTAAGGATGGTTGAATCGGCTCCTGTGCTATTGGTTCCCTCAGTTGGCGATGCAGACGGGTGCCAATGGCGTGGGTTTGATACCCATCACCGGCTGAGGTTACCATTTCGACCTCACTCCTTGCCCCGAAATGTAGTGACCCTCAGGTTAAACTCACCACCCAGTCATCTCTCTCTTTCTCTCTTTCTTTGTCTCTCACTGTCAGTCTACTGCTGTCTGTTTCTCGTTCTCTCTGTCCCTGTCTCTCTCTCTCTGCCTCCCACTCTCTCTGTCCCTCTCCTCTCTCTCTCTGTGTTGCTGTCTCTCTCTCTCTCTCTCTCTCTCTCTCTGTGCACCTTCTCTGTGGCTATAACATTGTATTCTGCACTCTGTTCTGTTACCCTGATGCACTTTGTATGGCATAACCTGCCTGTAGAGCACACAAAATAATATCTTTCACTGTATCTCGGTACATGTGACAACAATGATTCAGATCAAATCAAACTGAATTAGGAGTAAGATGACTCAGCCCCATTGGCCTACCTCACCATTCAATATGATCATGGGCAAACCGCATTCTCGTGACCCCGATGACCTTTCAACCCCTTCTTCCCTATGAACATACCCAACTCCGCTTTAAAAATATTTAAAGACTACTCCCACAGCCTTGTGAGGAAAAGAGTCCCAAAGACCAGCAACTTTCTGCTAGAAAATAAATCCTCCTCACCTCTGTCCGAAATGGGTCACTCTTTGTTTTGAAACAGCAACCCATAGTTCTAGGTTCTCGCATGAGAGAAAATGTTCTCTCCACATCCACCCCATCAAGATCCCTCAGGGTTTTATCACGTTTCAATCAAGTCACCTCTTACAGCTTTCTAAACTCCAGCAGGCACAGGCTCAGGCCATCCAATCTTTCCCCATAAAACAATCCACTCATTCCAGCTATCGGTCCCATAAACCTTCTCTGAACTGCCTCCAGTACAATTACATCCTTTCTTAAGTAAGGGGACTAATTTCATGCACAGGGTTCCAAATATAGTCTCATCAATGCCCTGAATAACTGAGGCACAACCTCCCTGCCTTTGTATTCAATTCCCCTTCACAATAGCTGTAACATATCACTAGCTTTCCTGGTTACTTGCTTCACCTGCATTCTAACTTTTCACAATTCATGCACTAGGACACCCAGATCCTCCTGCAACTTGGAGTTCGCCAATCTCTCACCATTTAGATAATATGCCTCACTTATATTCTTCCTGCCAAAATGCTCCATTTCACATTTTCCCACATACACTCCATTTTCCAGATCTTTGCCCACTCACTTAACCTTTTCTACTATCTTCCCCATGTCCTTTTCACACTGACTTTTATATATCTACCAAATTTAGCAGGGATACCTTTTGAAATAACTCCACAGAGGGTGGTATCCCATCACCAAGTCACTCTTTATGTACATGTAGAGAGTCCTTGACACTGATCCAGCTCCCTCAGAGCCAGCTCTCAGAGTGAACAGGATGTCTGACACTCCCGTTTCTATCTGTCAGCCAGGGCTCCCTGATTGTACCCGGTTAACAGCCCCAGTCACAGAAGTCATATCCTATGAGGTCCAGCTGGCTGACCTCATTGCAATCACTACACATCTCTGTCCATTTCCTGTCTATCCTCAGCGCTTTTCCTGTTTATCATCTGTCCATTTTCTGGTTATCCTCTGTCCACTTCCTGCCTCTCCTGCGCCCATTTCCTGTCTCTGCCCACGTCCTGTTTATTTTCTGCCCTGGACTGAGTCCTATAAATGCCAAGGTGGCTGACAAAGATGGCCACTACCTGCGTATGAGTAGATGGTGCCAGTGACTCTTGGCCAGGCTACAAATCATCTCAACAGCACAGTTCATGGAAAACCAACATTCAAAGCAATAAAGAACAAACCTGAGTTATAGCTTAAGGTGGAGGTTAGATGTATGATGTGTGAATCTTACCTGCATTTGCCTTCTGTGCAAAATCTTGCCTCAATGATTCAGTTTTGATTCAGCGATTGGGGTTTCTGATTTGTGAGGTTTAATGACTGGCGATGTATCTAGAAGGAAGGATGTCATCATTGTTGTACTCAAGAACGTGAAAAACAAATGTTTATGAGGCTGCTTCAACAAAATCACTTTCTCAAATTCCTCTGCTCGATAGGGTAAGGATCAGAGTCTGAGTGGGACCGTCTTCGGAGGGTCGATATGGACTAGATGGGCTGAATGGCCTGCTTCCACACTGTTGAGATTCTATGATTCTATGAAATTGCTCAGAGAACAACATTGCTCAATATTCACTTGACTTCGGTGTACGTGCCTTTGGTCCATCTCTCATATGCCCTCTTCCCAGGCTTGTCATGCCGTTACATGCTACCTGCCTGTCCTCAGCACCTCGCACGTGTTTCACACTTACCACCTCGTACTTGACCACCCACTTTGTGACTTTGAAAATGTTTGTGAAGATGCATGAGTATGAGTTTATGCAGTCCGACACCATCAAGGTGCCTAAGGCAAGGATTTGCCTGACTTAGAGCTAGTTTGTCGGCAACAACATCCCACAGATATTGAGACTGACGACAAGATAGTCTGCTGACAAAACGTCGAGGGGTAAGTTACACAGGACACCCTGAGAATGACTATCTTCTCTTTTGATTCACACCGTGAGGTTTTTATGTTTGGGTGTAAGGACATTCAGTACCACTGACAATGCAGTCCTCCCTCAGCACCACATTCAAGTGTAAGCCTAAATGTGTAGGCCGAACAGGCTTGAACTCATTGGCCATTCTGAAAGTAAACCCGGGAGTAAGGTCATCTGACAAAGATTGAGTGAGGGGAACTGATCCCTGCGTAGGCTCTCCCACTACAACTGGGATAAAACGGGTTTCCCCTGCAGCATTGGGAAACATCAGAGAGGGCTACAAATCTAGAAAGAAATCCCAGCTTTCTTTTTGCGTGAATTGTTTCTCCTCTCAGTGCACACCTGAGCTCTTGCTCTTTGCTCAGCATTTGCGATCTGTTCACCTTGAGAATTACTTGCCTCAGCAAGAAAATCAGTCTGTGGAACCAGGCCAGCTGACACAGTTCCATTCCTAACAAGTCAGGCAGATGTATCACAATAATCTTAACAGTGAGGCCCTGTCTTACAGACACACACATTAATACCATTCCCACTACTGACAACCCAGTGACTCTGAGAGAGGCAGGCTGCAGGACTGAAGGCTCATGGACACATCACGATGCCATCAGCTCCCCAAATTGGAGGCAACAGCGGGAGGGCAGGGGGTAGAGCTGGGGAGTCTTAATCTGGATAAACCCAAGGGTTTGGTTGCGAGGGTTGGTGGGGAAGGGGTTCATAAGCAGCAGGCCCAAGGGTGGGGAAGAGGCAGAGTGCCTGCTATCAGATATCGATCTGCCCCATTGGGAAGGGGCACCCACTGTTTTTTTACAATAAAGGTCACACCCAAGGGTGTCGCAAAATTCACCCGTGGACAAGTAAAGGGCAGCTTAGTGCTTACACTCCTGGTCGATTTGCCCCGAATGCACAGTGCTCTCAGCCGGTTTCTTACCTCCTCAGTTAAAAATAAAAGGTTTGCTCCCGGAGGGTTTTGATCAGGCCGGGAGACCCCTTCGGTTGCCTTTCCCGATTGCACAAGGTGAGCCTGTTTGGCCCATTACCCCTGTGCTAATTCTTTTGACCGGAACTGCCCGCTGTGGAGCCCAGTGCTCTTCTGTGTTCTAATAATCACTGTCTCAGTCCCTCGACAATCCCATTTCTTCCCCAGTCAGAGAAGTCTGAGCCCAGACATCTCGCCAACTCCTCCTGAAGCTGTATTGGCTATGCCATCAATCATCTGAAATGAGTTGGGACTGCACTAGAGGTGAGCAGCTAATCCAGGGTATGAATGTCAACAGTGACCCTGTGGTAGTGTCCCTAGCTCTGAGCTAGGTTCAAGACCCACCTGCTCCAGAGGTGTGCGATAGCATGTCTCCCACACATAGCACAACACAGAAACAGACCCTTCAGTCCAACTCGTCCATGCTGACCAGATATCCTAAATTAATAATTTGCCAGCATTTTGCCCATATCCTTCTAAACCCTTTCTATTCATATACCCATCCAGATGACTTTTAAATGTTGTAATTGTACTAGCCTCCACCACTTCCTCTGGCAGCTCATTCCGTACACTCACCACCCTCTGTGTGAAAAAGTTGCCCCTCAGGTCCCTTTTTAAACTTTTCCCCTCTCACCTTAAACTGATGTCCTCGCGTTCACATCTCATATCAGAATGCAACTGACTGTCCGCTCTGGGACTGCAGCAATACCGCCACCCAACAGAGATGGCAGTGGCAAGCAGATAAAACCTGTAGCTCAGGAGGTGGGGGTGTAATGGTAAAGTCACTGAGCTAGTAACCATCACTACCCTCCCCTCCCCCACCACTACCACCATCACCCAGGAAATAAAAACTGAAAGGACTTGCGGACGCTGTGACTCAGAAACAAAAAAGAAGTTGCTGGAAAAGCTCAGCTGATCTGGCAGTATCTGTGAAGAGAAATCAGAGTTAACATTTTGGGTCCGTTGCACTTTTGGAATGTTGTGTGCATTTCTGGTCTCCCTCCTTATAGGAAAGATGTTGTGGAATCTAAAAGGGTTCAGAAAAGATTTACAAGATGTTGCCAGGGTTGGAGGATTCGAACTACAGGGAGAGACTGAACAGGCTGGGGCTGTTTTCCCTGGAGCATCGGAGGCTGAGGGGTGACCTTATAGAGGTTTATAAAATCTTGAGGGGCATGGATAGGATAAATAGACAAGGTCCAGAACTAGAGGGCGTAAGTTTAGAGCGAGAGGGGTAAGATTTAAAAGGGACTTAAGGGGCAACTTTTTCATGCAGAGGGTGATGTGTGTATGGAATGAGCTGCCAGAGGAAGTGGAGCCTGATACAATCACACAACATTTAAAAGGCATCTGGACGGGTATATGAATAGGAAGGTTTTAGAGGGGTATGGGTCAAATGCTGGCAAATGGGGCTCGATTAATTTAGGATATTTGGTGAGTTGGACTAAGGGGTTTGTTTCCGTGTTGTACATCTCTATGACTCTATGACCTTTCCTCAGAACTTCCCATCCTGAGGAAGCGTTACCGGACCGACCATTAACTCTGATTTCTCTTCACAGATGCTGCCAACCTTCGAGCAACTTCCTGTTTTGTTAACATTTTGAGGACATAGGTTCAAATCCAGGCAGATGATGAAATTTGAATTCAATAAAAATTGGAACAAATAGAAAGTCTAATGGCTGACATTGTTGCAAAACCCCATCTGGCTCCCTTGTGTCCTTTTAGATTAGATTAGATTAGATTCCCTACACTGTGGAAACAGGCCCTTCAGCCCAACAAGTCCACACTGACCCTCTGAAGAGTAAC
>NW_025210962.1:16287-21161 GCF_004010195.1 Chiloscyllium plagiosum
AGGAGTAGGAGAATCGACGTTTCGGGCAGAAGCCCTTCTTCAAGAATGACATACGTTGATGCTGTCTGACCTGCTGCGCTTTTCCAGCAACACATTCTTCAGCTCATCGGGTAATAGACCAGTCAAGGAGAATGTTGGCCAATAATTCAAAGAGAATCGTGTGCAAACTTAAGTTGATCAAAGTATACAAGATACGAGTCACGCCACTGCTCCAATTTTGCAAACAGTCTTTTTTAAATCGCCATTATAAAGAAAAAGTGTGCTTATTGGTTGAGCCAGACTTTATTATTCATCTCTACTTTCCATCTGTCCATTGGACTACGCATTAAATATTATTCAACGTTGTCAGCTCTGGTCAATGATTCAAAACAGGTCATCTTTCAAACGAACATAACGAGCACGCTCCCAATACACGAGAATGGAAGACCTTGGACGGTGGGATTGACATTGCTTTTGAAGGTGGTTGACATGGAACGTTTGCATTTTTAATCTGTCCAAGACATTAATCATAAAGTAACTTATGGTGGACGCTGGAGATCTGAAATAACGCCTGAAAAATGCCTCAGTAAAGAATTCTACACTGGAATGATTAGTGTTTTCTTTACTCCCTCAATTGATGCTATTCGACTTGACGTAAATTCCACGGATTTCGGGTGTAGTTTTCAGCAGAAAACCGTAGTTAAATCATCTTAACGTTTCAGTGCACATCTCTGATCACCATATCCCTCATGCCTTTCAAACTGTATGTATTTTTATCTTCCTCATGTTAATCTGTCCACCACATGCAATGTATCCAAATCATTCCATACTGATCATTTCTTACTCCGTGTCTCTTGATTACTTTCTCAATTTGGAAGAAAGGTAAAGATAGACATACGTACAATAAGATCCAGTCTTTAGCTGACTCCTCTTCGACACGTGTGTTTGCAATGATTGAATGACTTTTCCAGCAAGAGATTTCCTAATTTTGTGACCGTATACCCCACTTTGAATTGAGTGTTTGATTTACGTTGTATGCGGCACATGCTGCACACCTAGAATTTATAACCTGCCTTGCCTGAACCAAGGAACATGATTTGAATTCAATACATTTGATTTTCTGCTTGTTTGGATTACTCTAATTTAATAGTTTGAGACTCAAATAGATTACTAATATCACGGAAGCGGTTTCTCAATACAAATGTGGCTTGCATTGAAGAAACTTCTATTTTTCAGCAGTCAACATCAGTGAGTCCACAACATCAGTGCATACTTCAAGTATTCAGTAATCTTCCAGATAGAGGTTATGTTTTACCCTATACTTGCAGCTGTTGGTGTTACTTGCAAATCTATCACTCCAGTGTTGGTTACATAAGATAATATTTAACTGTGTTGTAATGTTCATGAATAAAATTTAACATGTTTGCCAGGATTTACTCATTTCTAAGCCAAGTCATTCTCCCAGAGGCTGAACGCAAAAATCTTTTCTTGTTTTGCTCGGACGACAGAAATCTGACAGATCAATAAACACTCTAGAAGTTCTGTAATTCCAAAATAAAACATTTGCTCCAAATTATTTCAATTCTTACATACTATGGCATAAATTGGTTGAAAAAATGATTGATTGATTCGCATCCTTGAAGGCGTTCCTGAACTTTCCATTGGAAATACATAAATGACATGATGAGATATCAACGTAAGTCACTAGGTGATTATCTTTTCTTTATCATCATAAATATACCTGCCAGTCTTGATGATGCGTTGAACCCGTTCTCATTTGTCACAGTTTTGACTGACTGCAATCTGAGTACACTGCATAGCAAAGTTTACTTTAGCTATTTTTTGTTATATAATCCTTAACTGAGAGATACAAGAAGTTAGGTTTAGAAACATCGGGGTAAGTGATTTATTTTTATTTCAACCAGGTAAAAATAGTGTGACGTCTTATTATCTTGGATCAGTATTCACACTGCATTATATCTGATGATACATACAATATAAATCTAGAATATGAACATTCGAATTATTTTATAATCAGTTGGAAAAGATGTGCTTTATTCGATCTGTGGTTATTTGTGTGAAGCATTTACATGTTGATCTTCCCACGTCTTCCTTTGTGTGTTGTAAACTGCATGGGTTACTCTGTCCAGTTTATTTTCACTCTATTATCTGCACGTAAGATTTCAGTCTATGGTCTGCTTCTGCTGATCACAAATAATCTTTTCACTGTATTTAGTTACACGGGAAAATAAATCAGATCAATTCAAATCATTGAGAAGAAAGCGGAACATTACTGTTAAGATGCAAAATCACGGTACATTTTCAGGAAAAAAAGAAGTTTCAATCACAAGATACCATGAATTGAGCGAAAACGACTGACAACAATCGCAGCATCCTAAAACCGCAATTGCTATTCTCATCCGGTAGATCTGGACTTTATGTCTGGCCAGAAATGGGTGTAAATCGATCAACTGTGAAAGCAACCGAGAACCAAACACAACACGGCAGGGCGATAAGAAACAGAACAATTCTGAATGCACACAGAGGTCTGATGTCCAAGAATGCAGCGGGGCAATGAATATTGTTAATTCTGTCCAGCAGAACATTGCAAATGATAAGTATTAGATCTGTTCCTGTCAATGCCAACAAGCAGCAAGTCACGTATTTAGACAGGCTTCAGCATTCTCGAATCAGGATCACAGTTTCAATTACATGGGGGCACAGGTTCAGGGTGGTGGGGGAGTAAGTTTTGATGAGATGTGCCTCGGAAGGTTTTCACGCAGAGAGCGTTAAGAGACTAACATTTAGCTTAATTTTCTTCAATGTTCAATAGAAAGAATTGCATATACCGTGAGGCTGATCAGAGAGTTTCAGCTTATACAATGATTTAGCATGATAATGTGTCCCTTACTGTTTCAGCATCTTGCCCTGAAATATGGATAGGGAGACTCAGGAAATAAATAATTCATCATCTAACAACCTGTTGAACTTACAATAAATGAAAATGAAAATTAATTACCTCAGTGAATTGTTGAGTGACCATAGTCACGTGGAACTTCATTTAAGACTTACTTTCGACCCTTTACGAATTCCAGCTAATTCAGGAGATGCAGCCTCAACTTTATTTACCAAGGCAGCATTTTCCTCTATTTCTTAACTCCAATCATAAGTTTTCCCATGGAAGTAGAATAAAATAAAATGGGATAATGCACTAACTTTACCCATAACTCTTGTACATCGTGTTTGGAAACCTGGCTCTTTGATTCCCTGGCAAATTGAAACTGTGACCATCAGTCGAGAAAAGTGAAGCCTTCCAAACGTGCCATTTGTTACTTTTTGGCAATGCCAGCCACACATCTAATACTTGTCATTTTCAATGTCCTACTGGACAGAATTAACATTATTAATACCCCAATTTCATTCATTGACATCACTCCTCTGTAAGCTTTCAGAATTGCTCTGTTTTTTATGACAATGTCCTGTTCTGTTCCGTTCACATTTGCTTTCATATTTCATCGCTTTCCCCCCATTTCTGGTCACAAATTACAGTCAAGATACGACAAGAAGAGAACAGCGACTGTGGTTATTGGATACTGCAAGTGCAGTCAGTTGTTTCTGGTCAATTCCTGATAACTTGCATTTGAACCTGGTTTTGTTAGTGAAAATGTGTTTTAATGTTGCAGCTGAACACCACAGTATTACTCCACTTTCTTCTGGACGATGATTTTACTTGATATTATTTTATTTTATTTTATTTATAATCCTGTTTAACTGAGCCCAACGAAATGGCTTTTTGTGAACAGCACAGGCATATCATAGTAATCAAGGATATGTAGATGACAGAGTGAAACAAAATACTGGACAGATAAAGCTATGCACTTTACGACACGCAAAACATACGCGAGGCAAGATCAACATTAAAACGTTGAGCAATAATTGTACTTAAAGACTCCATTAATCTGTCTAATAAGAGCAGAGAAGAAGCGACACTTGAACACGTCAGTTCGTGTTCTCAAACTTCTGTATCTTCTTCCTGACAGAAACGGTTGCGGGAGAGTATTTCCGACTGGTTTGGGTCTTTCATGATGTTGGCAACTTCTCCGTGGAAACGAGCCTTGAGGATAGAGTCTATAAATGGGATATTGGATTCCGGGATGATCTCAGCTGTGCACACATCCTACTGTAGTTTCTTCAGGTTCTGCGCAGAGCAGTTGACGAATCAGGCCATTCTGCACCCGGCAGTATGCTCTCTATGATGCATCTGTAAAGGTTGGTGAGGGTTGTTTTGGACATGCCAATTTTTTTGCGCCGCCTGAGGAAGAAGTGGTGTTGTGACACCTTCTTGACATTCTCATCTACGTGGGAAGTCCAGGACAGATTGTCCATTATCATCACTCTGAGGAACTTGAAGCTCTCAACTCTCTCAAACTCCACTCAGTTGATATAGATCCGATAGTGTTCTGCTCTTTTTTGCTGATGTCCGTTGTCAGTTCGTTAGTTTTACCATCATTGAGCGAGATAGTTATAATTGTACCACGTAACAAAACCCTCGATCTCTTTTCTTCCTTCTGAGCTCTCATCGTTGTTTGATATCTTTCCGAGCGTGGTCGTCTCCCCAGCAAACGTAGAGATGGCGTTCTTTTTGCACATGTCGTGGATGTGCAGGGAGTATGGTAGGGGCGGAGAATGCATCTTTCTCGGCGCCAATATTGAGTGTTTTGACGGAGGAGATACAATGGGCTATCTTCACTGATTGCCGTCTCTGGTCAGGAAGCTCAGTATATAGTTAGAAAGGGTGGTGCTGAGGTCTTACCTCTGAATTTTCAGATCTGTCTTCTTTGGCAATGGTGTTGAACACACGGCTATCGTCAACATTCACATTGCGAAGATAAAAC
>NW_025210963.1:0-1447 GCF_004010195.1 Chiloscyllium plagiosum
CCATTTAATATGGTGATGATTGAGCTCCCCTCGTCTCAGCTGGATTTTTCTGCCCGCTCTCTCTCACCCTTCAACTCATTGCAAATTCAACATCTGTATCTCTTCAGTAAATTTGCTCATTGTCCTGGCATCCACCGCATTTTGAATAGGGCATTCCACAGATTCACAGCACATTGAGATAAGTACATTCTTCATCATAAGAACAGAATAGAATCCCTACAGTGCAGAAACAGGGTTCTCGTCCATGGAGTCCATACCAACCCGATGAAGAGCATGCCATTCAGACTCACCCATTCCCTGTATTTCCCATGGTTAATGGCTTAATCTGCACAGGCATGGACACTGTGGGAATTTAGCATAGCCAATCCACTTAACCTGCACATCTTTGGACTGAGAAATGAAACTGGAGCACCCAGAGAAAACTCGCACAGACACGGGGAGAATGTGTAAACTCCACACAGTCGACTAAGGCTGGAATCAAATCCAGGTCCCTGACGCTGTGAGTCAGCAATGCTAACCATTGAGCCACCTCTGCTAAAAATCATCTCCTCCTATTAACCACCCCACGCCCCAGTTGGCTGAAAATCTATATTCCTTTCGTCAGAAAATCAGGTTGTGGAAGCAGATGTCTCAGTAAAATTCAGTGACAGTCCATATGTTCTGTGTGTCTGAATGGGGATCCTATACACAACACCCTCCAGTCCACAATTTTCATTTTCTTTCCAGAGACATGGCTCCAATGGCTTCATGGGGACTACAACTCCTCCAATCCATGAGGCAGGGACCACACGTGTGCGGGGAAACTGCGGGTTTTGGAGCATGTGCTTTGGGTAAGTATACTTTGCAGAAAGTATTTCACACTGTGATTGGCTGGAGGAGGAATGCATCTGCTTATAGTATTGATCAGTTGGGGAAGGGGGTCAAAGTGTTACTACATCCATGGAGGACCACTCTCCATCCCCAATTCATTATAATAGTGGGAATCAACTAATGGGAAACGAAGAAGGATCTGACCCATTCTCCCAGACTGAAGGTTCCTCTTCTGTCCAGGATATGCCATCTCCCTTTCTGTTTCCTTTTGTTTCATTCTGCTGTTACATTACTGACTTGCAGCAACTGAAGGGTAAGGAAGTGAATCCAGAAAGGGTGCAGAGTCTCACCAGGGACGGGAAGTGGTGGCATGGATCTGTTTATCAGTAACTCCATGAGAATGGGGAGGGTGTACATTAGGGGATAGTAGAGTCAGAATGGAGGGAGAGCGTAAGTGGGCTGGAGGGTTACAGCTTTGGGGGAAGAAAGGGGCAAAAGATATTCTAGAGAAACGAGAATTGTCTGCTCTGAATTTCTAATCTGTACATATTCCTTTATACAGGGTGCTAGAGGGTGAAGATTTGCAGACTGAAACCTCAACATCATGTGCCGATCGTGATTAAGTTAACCAGCATTT
>NW_025210963.1:1773-4016 GCF_004010195.1 Chiloscyllium plagiosum
TAACCATGGAGCCCAGTTAGGAAGAAGTAGGCAAGGCAGGGATTCTCCAGGCGATTGCACTTCCACATCACTTTTCAGTGCGGGATGGTTTGATGGATTTTATTTAACATTTAGGTCTTTCACGCAAGGTTTGTGACTTTGTTTTGCTTTAAATGTAAACACTTATTCCACAATAAATAAATCTAAAAGAAAAGACACGGAATATCTAAATATAAAAGTTTTAAAATTTCAAATGCTCTGTAGAACAAAATCGTGTCTACTCCCGTACAACATCACTACCCAGTTACTCACACTCCAGGGAAACATTCCCTCCCTTTCTGAACCTTTGGTTTGCTTTACATGCTTTTCAGTTCGCGTTCTTTGTCCTGTGAAGCATTCTTTTTTTCTTCTACACAGAAGTGTTATCACATACGGCGGAGCAACCTTCCCACCATCCATATCATCATTACACCATTTTGGCTTTTGTTAATATATAATCACCGGCAGTAAACCATTTGCAAACCAATTGAATATTTCCAAATAAAGCCCAGTACGGGCCAAGCAAACAATTACAAGTGACAGAATGGGAATGGACTGGATCAAAGTAGAGTTCTGGGGATTGATCAGCGGTGGAGATAAAGCACTGTATCCCCTGCGGTGCCCACCTCTATCTAAAGGCATCGAGAGCATTGATACACACCACATGCTCCTTCTCCAAGTAAAACTTGCCATGTAGCCTTTATCCTCAATCATAGAATAGAATCCCGACAGTGTGGAAGGAGAGCATTGGCCCGGCAAACCCCACCGACCATCTGAAGAACATCATGCCCAGAGCACTCCATCCCTGTAACACTGAATTTCCCATGGCTGATTCACCTTGTCTGCACATTCCTGGATCCTGTGGACAATTTAGCACAACTGATACACCTGAACGTCACATGTTTGGACTGTGGGAGGAAACCAGATCACCTGGAGGGGGCCCACACTATCATGGGGAGAATATGGGCACTCCATACATGCCGTTGACAAAAGCTGGACTCCACCCTTGTACCTGGTACTATGAAGCAGCTGTGCTACAGTCACAATTTAAATCAAAACAGATGATACCTGCTCATTGTCACATTACTGTTTGTGGAGACTTATGCCCAGAGAGACATCTCGAGGTTCAGAAAGGGGCAATATACATTCAGTCAACTCCAGCACAGTTAACGTTATTAACAGCCACACATCAATATTCCAAGTGTCATCATGTACAAGGTCCAGTCCTGGCTCTCATAAACAGTAACATCAGAATCAGAGTCCTGCAGTGATGTGTGAACTCTACCCCACACGGAGCAGGTGGATGACCACTTCCCTGTGTGCACTTACTGGTCTCTTCATCCTGCTGAAGATGCAGCAAATCCCTTGTCACACAGAGAGGTAAACAGCTCCTACCTAGTATGGTCTCGCTGTGGTCTCAGAAGGCCAGGTGAATCACTGAATCCCTTCTCGCACATTGAACGTTTGAATGGCCTCTCCCCTGTGTGGGCTCACTGGGGGCTGGGGGGAGGGATGAATCACTCAATCCCTTCTAACACACTGAGCATCTGAATGGCCTCTCCCGCTGTGTGGGCTCACTGGGGTCTCAGCAGCTGCCGCATTTGAGTGTGCCTCATCCCACACTGGGAGCAAGTGAATGACCTTTTCCCCAGAGTGAGTTATCTGGTGTTTCAGCCGGTCAGAGCACTGAATAAACCCTTACCCACACACTGAACAGGTGAATGGCCTATCCCCAGTGGGAATGCACTGATGTCTTTGCAGATGAGAGATTTGATTGAATCCTTTCTCACACGTGGAGCAGGTGAAGGGTCTCAATCCTCTGTGCCCTCTCTGGTGCCTCAGCAGATTGCAAGATCGAGTAAACCCTTTCCCATATGTGAGGCAGGTGAGCGGCCTCTCCGCAGTGTGACTGTGTTGGTAAGTGTCCCACTGAGAGGGGTAGGT
The DNA here is from genome assembly GCF_004010195.1 of Chiloscyllium plagiosum. NCBI lineage: Eukaryota > Metazoa > Chordata > Chondrichthyes > Orectolobiformes > Hemiscylliidae > Chiloscyllium > Chiloscyllium plagiosum. The sequence goes on from NW_025210963.1 coordinate 3,736, forward strand.
GAATTCCTTCCTTCCTTCCCCACATTTACACAGCCTCACGATGGTCCTGTAATGATGGTGTCTTCCCAGATCACATGACCAGTTAAATCCTCAACCATGCGCACAACATGGGATTGGTTTCTCTGGGCTGTGAATGCTGTTTTCCATTCCATATTACCCAAAATGATCAGGACCTGTGGAATTGGGTGGCTCTCATATCGCTTTCAAGTGTGAATTTCCCATCCGTGAATCCTTTGGCTGTAAAACAAGTTTATTTCTGTCCTTATTGAAATAATATTGCA
>NW_025210963.1:4645-6340 GCF_004010195.1 Chiloscyllium plagiosum
CCAGTGAATTGATTTCTAACAGCAGCATTGCCCTCTCAAGAGAGATTGAGGAGAATGAAGCTGTCATCTTGAGCGTATCTAAACATGAAACACTTGAAATGAATAACATTTTTAAAGAGCTCAGTAGGATCGATACAGTAAGGATGTGCTCCCTGGCTTGTGTCTGGAATGAAATAAACACTAACCGTGGTATCTTTAACCAGCGTCCCCTTCAGCTGCACCAATGTTGTTTATTTCTCAGCTCATCCAGTTTCAATCTCTTGAGCATTCCCATTGTTAACTGCTGTAATGTTGGGGGCCGTGCAAATTCATGAGATTTGGAATTCTATTCCCAAACCTCAACCGTCTGTCATTTTTTTTTACTCACTGAGACACTACTTCAATTTGCCCTCTTTACCAAACTTTTCTTCACCTGCTCTGATATTCCCCTTTTTGCCTCAGAATTAAGTGACCACAGAACTTTTATAGTCTAAAAGGAGGCGATTTGGCTCATCAGCTCCCCAAAGAATCCTCGTCCTTCATGCTTTTCTTCTATCTTTTCTCCATTCTTCCTCTTCCGATGTTGAAGAGAGGCAAGGTGGCGGAGTGGTTAGCACTGCTACCTCACAGCGGCTGCCACCCGGGTTCAATTCCCACCTTGAGCAACTGTCTGTGTGGAGTTTGCACATTCTCCCTATGTCTGCGTAGGTTTCCTCCCACTGTCCAAAAATGTGCAGGTTAGGTGAATTGGCCATGCTAAGTTACCCGTCGTGTTAGGTATAGGGGAATGGGTCTGGGCAGGTTGCTCTTTGGAGGGTCGGTGTGGACTTGTTGGGCTGAAGGGCCTGTTTCTACTCTGTAGGGAATCTAATGTTCACTGCATTGTACCTGGCTCCATTAGCAGTAGTTTCCTAATCTCAACCTTTTGCAGAATGAAAATGGTTTGTCTAAATGTCGCATGTGCATCGTTGCCAATTATCTTGCATCGGTGCCTCACCATTCATGATTCCTTCACAAATTTGAACAGTTGGATTAGGATTCCTTTTTAGCAGCTTCCCTTCCATCCGGGCTGCAGGTTATGGTTGCAGTCAGAAGGAGTCTATGGACAGTGTACATATTCACTATGACAGGTTCTAGCCTCTGTGCAGTTCCCTGAATGGTCAGCTTCCCAACATTCAGTGACGTATCAGTTCCATGTTCCTGATCCTGAGCTGTGCACGGTGGAAGCCACAGGGATGTTGAAGGGTCTTCACTTGGTTCAAACTAATCTGTAGAACCAGAATGCACAGCGTGAGAGAGGCGGGTTACTGTCTGAACAATAGTTAGAGGAGACTATGAGATTCCACTTGGCCCATCAAGTCCACTCTGCCATTCATCAAAGTCATAGCTTACCCAATTGTGGCCTTTTCTTTATTTTCCTGGCAGGATTTGCTTATTCTCTGTCCAATTGTGTCTGGTTATCCAGCGAGATGAAGTGTGCAGGTACAAGCAGTGCACTTGATACCTGGTTATCCAGCGAGATGAAGTGTGTGGGGGCAAGCAGTGGACTTGATACCTGGTTATCCAGCGAGATGAAGTGTGCGGGGACAAGCAGTGGACTGGATACCTTCCAGACCTATTGGACCCTTAGGACACAGGGTGTCTAACAGACACGAAGAAACACATTCTGATTAAATTAGACAGCTTCCCATGTCCCATTCCATTGTTTTGGACTTT
>NW_025210963.1:12426-17878 GCF_004010195.1 Chiloscyllium plagiosum
GAAGGATGGCAGGGTCACTGAGAGGGGGAAAATCTCCAACACATTGTGAAGGATGGCGGTGTACCTGAGAGGAGACAGATCACCCACATTGGGACGGATGGCAGGGTCCCTGAGAGGGGACAGACCACCCAAACATTGGGAAGGATAGCAGGGTCCCTGAGAGGGGGCAGATCACCAACACAATGGGAAGGATGGCAGGGTCCCTGAGAGGGGGACAGATCACCCTGACATTGGGAAGGATGGCAGGGTCCCTGAAAGGGGGCAGATCACCCACACAATGGGAAGGATGGCAGGGTCACTGCGAGGGGGACAGATAACCTACACACTGGGAAGGATGGCAGGGTCTCTGAGAAGGGGCCAATCACCCACACAATGTGAAGGATGGTAGAGTCACTGAGGGGGGCTGATTAACCCATACATTGCAGAGGATGGCAGGGTCCATGAGAGGGGGCATATCACCCACACATTGGGGAGGAGAGCAGTGTCCATGAGAGGGGGCAGATCGCCCACATATTCGGAACGATGGCAGTGTCCCTGAGAGAGGGCAGATCAGCCACACATTGGGAAGGTTGGCAGGGTCAATGAGAGGGGGACGGATCACCCACATATTCGGAAGGAGGGCAGTATCCCTGAGAGAGGGCAGATCACCCACACATTGGGAAGGATGGCAGTATCCCTGAGAGAGGGCAGATCACCCCCGCATTGGGAAGGATGGCAGCATCCCTGATAGAGGACAGATCACCCACACATTGGGATGGTCGGCAGGTTCCCTGAGAGGGTACAAATCACCCATGCATTATGAAGGATGGCAGGGTCACTGAGAGGGGGCAAATCACTCACACATTGTGAAGGATGGCAGTGTCCCTGAGAGGAGAAAGATCTCCCACACATTGGGAGGGATGGCAGGGTCCATGGAAGGGGTCCAATAACCCACACATTGGAAAGTATGGCAGTATCTCGGAGAGGGGCAGATCAGCCACACATTGGTAAGGTTGGCAGGTTCCCTGAGAGGGGGAAGATCACCCACATATTGAGAATGATGACAGTGCCCCTGAGCGGGAGAGACCACCCACACATTGGGAAAGATGGCAGTGTCCCTGAGAGGAGGCAATTCACTAATTCATAGGGAAGGATGGCAGGATCCCTGAGAGAGGGCAGATCACCCACACAAATAGAAGGATGCCTGTGTTCCTGAGAGGGGGAAGGTCACCCAAATATTTGGAAGGATGGCAGTTTACCTGAGAGGGGGAAGATCACCCACATAATGGGAAGGATGGCAGGGGGGGAAGATCACCCACATAATGGGAAGGATGGCAGGGTCCCTGAGAAGGGGACAGATATCCAGATATTGGGAAGGATGGCAGGGTCCCGGTGGGGTTGGGGGAGGACAGATCACACACTAAATGGGATGGATAGCAGTGTCCCAGAGAGGAACAGATCAACCACACACTGGGAAGGATGACAGTGTCCCTGAGAAGGGCAGATCACATACACTTTGTGAAGGATGGCAGGGTCCCTGAAAGGGGGAAGATAGACCACACAATGGGAAGAATGGCAGGGTCACTGAGAGGGGGACAGATCACCCATCCATTTGGAAGGATGGCAAGTCCCGAGAGAGGGCTGATCACCCACACAATGGGTAGGATGGCAGGGTAACTGAGAGTGGGCAGATCACCCACACAATGGGCAGGATGGCAGGGTCACTGAGAGGGGAGAGATCATCCAATCATTGGAAAGGATGGCAGTGTCCCTGGGAGTGGGCAGATGACCCACACAATGGGAAGGATGGCAGTGTCCCTGAGAGGGGTCAGATCACCCACACATTGGGAAGAATGACAGGGTCCCTGAGATGTGGCAGATCACCCACACATTGGGAAGGATTGCAGGGTCTTTGAGAGGAGGTAATCACCCACACATTGGGAAGGATGGCAGGTTCACTGAGAGAGGGACAGATCAACCACATATTGGGAAGGATGGCATGGTCACTGAGAGAGGGACAGATCACCCTCACAATGGGAAGGATGGCAGGGTCACTGAGAGAGAGACAGATCACCCACATATTGGAAAGGATGGCAGGGTCACTGAGAGAGGAACAAATCACCCATATATTGGGAAGGATGGCAGGGTGCCTGAGGCGGGCAGATCAACCACACATTGGGAAGTGTGGCAGGGCTCCTGTGAGGGACAGGTCGCCCACACATTTGGAATGATGGCAGTGTCCCTGAGAGTGGGCAGATCACCCACACATTGAGAAGGATGGCAGGGCCCCTGAGAGCGACATATCACCCACACATTGAGAAGGATGGCAGGGTCCCTGAGAGGGGGCAGATCACCAACATATTGGGAATGCTGGCAGGGTCCCTGAGAGAGGGCAGATCATCCACACATTGGGAAGGACGGCAGGGTCACTGAGAGGGGAACAGATCACCCATACATTGGGAATGATAGCAGGGTCCCTGAGAGAGGGCAGATCACCCACACAATGAGATGGATGGCAGTGTCCCTGAGAGGGGGCAGATCACCCACACATTGGGAAGGATGGCGGGTCCTTGAAAGGGGCAAATCAGCTACACATTGCGAAGAATGGCATGCTGGCAGGGTCCCTGAGAGAGGGCAGATCATCCACACATTGGGAAGGACGGCAGGGTCACTGAGAGGGGAACAGATCACCCATACATTGGGAATGATAGCAGGGTCCCTGAGAGAGGGCAGATCACCCACACAATGAGATGGATGGCAGTGTCCCTGAGAGGGGGCAGATCACCCACACATTGGGAAGGATGGCAGGGTCCTTGAAAGGCGGCAAATCAGCTACACATTGCGAAGAATGGCAGGTTCCCTGACAGGGGGCAGATCACCCACACTTTGGGAAGGATGGCCCTGTCTCTGAGAGGGGACAGATCACCCACACATTGGGAAGGATGGCAGGCTCCATGAGAGGGGGACAGATCACCCACACATTGGGAAGAATGGCAGGGCCCCTGAGAGGGACCGATCACCCACACATTAGGAAGGATGGCAGGGCCCCTGAGAGGGACCGATCACGCACATTGGGAAGGTTGGCCGTGTCCCTGAGGGGGACCGATCACCCACACATTGGGAAGAATGGCAAGGCACCTGAGAGGGGGCAGATCCCTCGCAAATTGGGAAGGATGGCAGTGTCCCTGAGAGGAACAGATCAACCACATTGACGAATTGAAGAGTTGAAGGGAGTTTTGACAGAGCTTATGGGCTTATGATCGGTGTAGATAATGTAGATGAAAATGGATTCTTCCTATCAACTGAAGGAAATGGACGATTAGATACAAACGTTAAGATTTTGGACTGATTGACAGGGTGGATTTGATGAAGTGGTTACGCGGAAGGGATTCTATACCCATTGTATCTTAATGATAGATAGTGGAGTTGAGCATCGTGAAGCGCTGTATTTAATCTCCAGTTTCCGTCAAACCATGGGTTTGAATTATCCCAGTACCAGAACTACAAGTGACGTACCTCACATAGTCACATCGATGGGCCTGGGTAATTTCCAGTTTGTGATTGTTCCTTTTCCTCTGTGTGTTTGCAGATCCCTCAAACTCTCTGACACTCTCGGTGATGAAAGCAGAAAATTGGTGACAGACTCTGAAGACAGTGAGAGCTCCAGCTGTTTACCGCCGTTCAGATCCCCGCTAACCTTCCTGCTTTAGAGAAATCGGCATGCCTGGTTGGTGGCAGGCTGTGTGGCTCAAATGGGCAGCAGTGGGCTGCAAGATAAAGGTTGGTAGTTTGAGACCATCCAGGTATGGAGATATGGTTGTTCCAGATCAGACTATGGGAATACCACCCTACCTCCATTTAAACCAGAAAATCCATGGCAAGGCTGAATTGCAAGCCAAACGATTGATGATTATGTGTTCCCTGATCCCACACGGAGTACGATAAGTACAAAAACTGCTCTTTCCAGTCCCCCCGCTGTCAACGAAAGGTGGCCACTGCAGCTCTCTGCACAGCCCTGGGTCACAGCTTACAGAAACTCCCCCCTCATGAACGGCGCTTCCCGTGTGAAAATTTTACATTTAATACGGTGACGGCTGCAATCCAACCCCTGTCCCCAAGACAGCTTCGAAACTGTAGGATTTTGTGATGAGAACAGTGTTATGACGTTGAAGGTGTGCCCTCCACCTTTAAGTGAGAGTGAATGCTGTTCAGAACTGACAGCTGACAAATACCTGTAATGACCAGCTAGCAGTCTCAGTGTGCACTGGAAAATTGGAAAGATGTAACATTTGGCTGTTAAACAAGTCTGAGTTGTTTTCTAATTAGGAAACAATTCCTATTTTACCAACCAGTTCAAATTATGTCTCAGAATACTAAAATCCAATCGCGCTTCAACTTAGTGTTTAGCAACACTGCCGATCCGAGGACTTCCAAAATGTTGCCTCCACTGACCATTCTCCATGAAACATGCCTAGGTCCTCAGCTGAGGAATTTTGCGGGGAACCTTACCTCCTTGGCTTTGAACCGGACCATCTGCCCAAGGAAAGTAAATGTGGTACTGCTTTTAGTGGAAGGATCAGAGCACGGGAACTCAACTCTGAAATAGAATGGTCATCAGTGTTGCACACATCTGTGCATATTCAGAACCAGGTTGGAGAAAACCTTAACAATGTTTCACCTAGTAATGAAACAGGATTGCATTATTTTTCACCACTCGAGCATGTATGAGGGAGAAAATTCAGTCACGTTTGCTGATATGAACAGGACCTTAAAAAGCTCTGCTCATGTCAGTCTGAAAGGCTGCCATCGGGAATAAGGCTATTCGTGCCGGATTTTGACGCGGGGCGTTTATGTCTATGAGGTGACTTCAACACCCACTACACGACAGAAAGCATCCCCGCAAATAGCTGGGCTTCAGAGTCGTCCAGTGCTAAAATTAACAGCCGTTCAACGCTTCATCTTTATGTTTCCAGGAGCTGGTTGTTCCCCAGAGGAACTGGCATCATTGAAAAATTAAGAAAATCACATGAAATTGCTCACAAAGTATAATTGTCAGGGGCGCACAGTTCGGAATGTAGGGCGAGTCTGAAAATGGTGGGACAACTTTCCTTTCATCGTCAGGCATGACCTTAAGGAAGGTTTGTCAACGGAATACTTAAGTTTTTGCTTTCGGCAATGTACGGTGAGTTGAAAACTGTAGAGCATAGGTTTAAGGTGAAATAGGTAAAATATAAAAAGGATTTGAGGCACCTTTCCCACACAGAAGGCTGTGCGTGAATGGAATCAGCTACCAGATGAAGTGGAGGAGGCTAGTACACTCAGAAGATTTCAAAGGCAATTGGATGAATTTCTGGATAGGAAGGGTTTAGTGGATAGGGGCTAAATGCTGAGAAATTGTTTAAAATGCACTTTCAGAGATTTCGAAGCATTAATGCTGTTCTGGGGACAGTCCGAGGGCAATCAGCCATAAACG
>NW_025210963.1:19668-21161 GCF_004010195.1 Chiloscyllium plagiosum
GAACATAATAAGAATTGGCCGTAAAAAGTGAATTTCACCAATCACAGTCTCGATTAGATTACCTTTCCCTTCCGATGTCTCCAGGACGGAAATGAAGGAAATGGGAGAAATTCAATAACATATGACATGGAAATTCATTGGAACGATTTTCCCATTAGCCAGAAAACCAAATAACGACGAGTCGAGTCACCGCAGGACTTTGTTTCACAACAGCGATGAAAGAACCAGTCTCCATTCGGTTCCTGTAAAAATTCAAATTGCCTGGAACATAAAGCAACAGTAGAGCTGCATGTGATTTTCCGCGCGGGAGGCGAACACGATCATGACAGCACATACACTTTGGAAAATTCCGCAATTTCCCACACCACAATTAATTCCCCGCGAAGCAAACGCATTTTTCTTCTGTTTTAAACATCAATACAGCGGGGATCGAAACAGCATTTTAACAAGCTGCGTCTTTGGAGTTGATCAACAGAAATGGCAGCGAGGGGATACGAACCCACGCCTCTGTCAAAACTAGATTCTTAATCCAGCGCCTTAGACCGCTCGGCCACACTACCAGCCGGCCACACTACCAGCCGGCCACTCTACCGGTCGGCCACACTACCAGCCGGCCGCAATCCCCATTTTCTTGCATTTCCAATTGTGCTCCTGCATAACAACCGATGCAAAGTCACCTGAAAAGGGTTCCATGGTCCCTCTCCGACTCGCACAGCTGCTGGGATGTGCCCGTCTACGATATCAATTTCGCAGCAGATAATGACAACCCATCAATCCAGACAAAAATCAACGGTAAGTCTATCTTCTCAGACTCTTTTCAGCTACAAATGTATCTGTGAGTGCGTGAGAATATATGATCGCTTATGATTTGGTCAAATAACCATGAACTGCTTGACATTACTGCAATTTGCATTCTTGCTTTGCTAAATGATTTCACCCTTTGGTCGAAACAGGACGACTTTCACGTTTACACGGAACAAGAAACACACCGGACTACAGGGAAAATGCGCAAAGCTGAGCAGGCCGTGTTCCACATCATACCGTGCAGCATAGTTTCAGTCACTGTTTTGCAGAATAAGAGTCCCAAAGAATGTTCTCCACCCTAAAACCGGAGGTAGCATTACAATCCGAGAACGACAGATCACATTGTGAGAATGCTCTGACCTCGGAGCCCGTTCGAGATGCCACTTTCCTTGCCTTTTACCTTAACCATGAAACTTGCTGCAGAGATGTTCACTCCTGGACATGAGCCACATGGATACCAACTGAGTTGGAAACCTGTGTGGGAATCGACGAGAAGCGGTTCAATAAATTTTGCTAAATTCCACGGTGCTTATTAGAAATGCAGTTTCTGTTCACCTCAATGTAAAAAGCAGTTTCTGAACATCGTAACAGAAGTCAAAAGATAATTACCTCACCTCACCCCTACTCCAGAAGAGGCGCGAACTGCACTTGAGTGCTTTTTGTTCTCGATGTGAAGAGCTCTCACGCCT
>NW_025210964.1:0-11661 GCF_004010195.1 Chiloscyllium plagiosum
TAGTGTACAGTGCAAGGTATGTCAGGCCGTGAGGGTTACTGTACAGACGGATGTTTGTCGGGCCATGATGGTGACTGTACAGTGGGCGGTATGTCGGGCTGTGATGTTTACTGTACAGTGGGAGGTATGTTGGGGTGTGATGGTTACTGTATAGTGCGAGGTACGTTGAGCTGTGACTGTTACTGTACATTGGGACGACTTTCGGGCCGTGATGGTTACGGTACTGTGGGATGTATGTCGGGCTGTGATGGTTACTGTATATTGGGAGGTATGTTGTGCTGCGACGGTTACTGTATATTGGGACGAATGTCGGGATCTAATTGTTATTGTACAGAGGGAGTTATATCGTGCCATGATGGTCACTGTACATTGGGAGCTATGTCGGGCCGTGACAGTTACTGTACAGTGGAAGGTATTTCTGGCTGAGATGGTTGCTCGAAAGTGGGAGGTGTGTTGGGCTGTGATGGTTACTGTACAGCGGGAGGTATGTCGGGCTGTGATGGTTACTGTACAGTAGGAGGTATGTCGGGACCTAATGGTTACTGTACAGTGGGAGGTATGTCGGGCCATGATGTTTACTGCACAGTGGGAGGTATGTCAGGCCGTGATGGTTACTGTACAGTGGGAGGTATGTTGAGCTTCGACGGTTACTGTACATTGGGAAGAATGTCGGGCCGTAATGGTTACTGTACAGTGGGCGGTACGTCGGGTCGTGACGGTCACAGTACAGTGGGAGGTATCTCGGACCGTGATGGTTACGGTACAGTGGGAGGTATGTTGGTCTGTGATGGTTACTGTCCAGTGGGAGTTATGTCGGTCCGTGCCGGTTACTGTACAGTGGGAAGTAGGTCGAGCTGTTACAGTTACTGTACAGTGGGAGGCATGCCGGGCCGTGTGGTTATTGTATCGTGGGTGGCATGTCGGGACGTGATGTTTACTGTACAGTGGGAGCTATGTTGGGCTGTGATAGTTACTGTACAGTTGAGGTATGTCACGCCGTGATGGTTACTGTACAGTTGCTGGTATGTCAGGCCATGATATTTACAGTGCAGTGGGAGGTGTGTCGGGCTGTGATGTTTACTGTACAGTAGGAGGTACGTCGGACTGTGATATTTACTGTACATTGGGAGGTATGTTGGGCCGTGACGGTTTCTGTACATTGGGGGGAATGTCGGTTCGTGATGGTTACTGTACAGTGGGAAGTATGTCAGTCCGTGGTGGTTACAATAATGTGGGAAGTATGTCTTGTCGTGATGATTACTCTCCAGTTGGAGGTACGTCGGGACGCGACGGTGACAGTACAGTGGGAGCTATGACGGGCTGTCATGGTTACTGTACAGTGGGGGGTATGTCAGACCGTGATGGTTACTTTGCAATGGGAGGTATGGCGGGTCGTTATGGTTGCTATACAGTGGGAGGTATGTCGGGCCGTGATGGTTACTGTACAGTGCGAGGTATGTCGGACCGTAACGATTACTGTACAGTGGGAGGTATGTCGGGCCATGAAGGTTACTGTACAGTGGGAAGTATGACGGGCCGTGACGGTTACTGTACAGTGGGAGGTATGTCAGGCCGTGCTGGCTACTGTACATTTGGAGTTATGTCGGGCTGTAACAGTGATTGTACGGTGGGAGGTATGCCGGGCCGTGATGGTTACTCTGCAGTGGGACATATGTCGGTCCGTGATGGTAACTGTCCAGTGGGTGGTATGTCGGGGTGTTTTGGTAACTGTACAGTGGGAGGTATGTCAGGCCGTGACAGTTACTGTACATTGGGAGGTAGGTCGGGCCGTGACGGTTACTGTACAGTGGGAGGTATGTTGCGCCGTGATGGTCACTGGACAGTGGGGGGGGGGGGGGGGGGTATCGGGCCGTGATGGTTGCTGTATAGTGGAAGTTATATCGGGCCGTGATGGATACTATACAGTGGGAGGTATGTTGGGCCGTGATGGTTACTTTACCGTGGGAGGTATATCAGGCCGTGAAGGTTACTGTATAGTGGGAAGTATGTCGAGCTGTGACAGTTACTGTACAGTGGGAGGTATGCAGGGCCGTGTGGTTATTGTATCGTGGGTGGCATGTCTGGACGTGATGTTTAGTGTACAGTGTGAGGTATGTCACGCCGTGATGGTTACTGTACATGTGCAGGTATGTCGGGCCATATTATTTACAGTACAGTGGGATGTGTGCCGGGCTGCGATGTTTACTGTACAGTGGGAGGTAGGTCGGTCCGTGAAGGTTACAGTACAAAGGAAGGTAGGTCGGACTGTGATGGTTACTGTACATTGGGAGGTATGTTGGTCCGTGACGGTTTCTGTACATTGGGAGGAATATCGGTTCGTGATGATTACAGGAGAGTGGGAAGTATGTCTGTCCGTTTTGGTTAAAATAATGTGGGAAGCATGTCAGGTCGTGATAGTTACTCTTCAGTTGGAGGTATGTCGGGCAGTGATAGTTACTGTACAGTGGGAGTTATGTCGGGCCGTAACGGTGACTGTACAATGGGAGGTATGTTGGGCCGTGATGGTTACTGTACATTGGGAGGTATGTCGGGCCGTAACGGTGACTGTACAATGGGAGGTATGTCGGGTCGTGATGGTTACTGCACAGTGAGAGGTACGTCGGGCCGTGACGGTTACTGTACAGTGGGAGGTATGTTGGGCCGTGATGGTTACTGTACAGTGGGAGCCATGTTGTACAGTAATGGTTACTGTATAGTGGGAGGTATGTCGGGCTGTGACAGTTACTGTACAGTGGAAGGTATTTCTGGCTGAGATGGTTGCTCGAAAGTGGGAGGTATTCGGGCCGTGACAGTTACTGTACAGTGGGAGGTATTTCTGGCTGGGATGGTTTCTCTAAAGTGGGAGGTATGTTGGTCTGTGATGCTTACTGTACATTGGGAGGTATGTCGGTCCGTGCCGGTTACTGTACAGTGGGAGGTATGTCGTGCCGTGATGGTTACTGTCCAGTGGGAGGTAAGTCGAGCCGTGACGTTTACTGTACAGTGGGAGTGATGTCGTGACGTGATGGTTACTGTAGAGTGGGAGGTATGCCGGGCCGTGATGGTTACTGTACAGTGGGAGGTATGTAGGGCCGTGAAATTTACCGTACAGTGGGAGGTATTTCTGGCTGTGATTGTTTCTCTAAAGTGGGAGGTATGGCTTGGTGTAATGATTACTGTACAGTGGGAGGTATGTCGGGCCGTGATGGTTACTGTACAGTGGGAGGTATGTCAGGCCGTGATGGTTACTGTACTGTGGGAGGTATGTCGGGCTCAGATGGTTACTGTATATTGGGAGGTATGTTGGTCTTCGACGGTTACTATACTTTGGGATGAATGTCGGGCCGTGATGGTTATTGTACGGTGGGTGGTACGTCGGGTCGTGACGGTCACAGTACAGTGGGAGGTATGTTGGGCTGTGATGGTTACTGTCCAGTGGGAGGTAGGTCGGTCCGTGCCGGTTACTGTACAGTGGGAGGTATGTTGGGCCATGATGGTTACTGTACAGTGGGACGTATGTCGCGCCGTGACAGTTACTGTACCGAGGAAGGTACGTTGGGCCGTGATTTTTACTGTACTGTGGGAGGTATGTCGGGCCGTGATTTTTACTGTACAGTGGGAGGTATGTCACGCCGTGTTGTTTACTGTATAGTGGGAGGTATGTCGGGCTGTGATGGTTACTGTAAAGTGGTAGGTATGTCGGGCTGTGATTGTTACTGTATATTGGGAGGTATGTTAAGCTGTGACGGTTACTGTACATTGGGACGACTTTCCGGCCGTGATGATTACTGCACAGTGGGATGTATGTCAGGCCGTGAGGGTTACTGTACAGAGGGATGTATGTCGGGCTGTGTTTGTTACTGTATATTGTGAGGTATGTTGAGCTGTGACGGTTACTGTACATTGGGGTGACTTTCGGGCCGTGATGGTTACTGTACAGTGGGAGGTATGTCGGGCCGTGACAGTTACTCTACAATCTGAGGTACTTCGGGCTGTGATGGTTTCTGTACAGTGGGAGGTATGTTGGGCCGTGATGGTTACTGTACTGTGGGAGGTACATCGCGTCATGACGGTTACTGCATAGTTGCGGGTATGTCAGGCTGTGATGGTTACTGTACTGTGGGAGGTATGTTGGGCTGTGATGGTTACTGTCCAGTTGCAGGTATGTCAGGCGGTGTCGTTTACTGAACAGTGGGAGGTATGTTGGGCCGTGACGGTTACTGTATAGTTGCAGGTATGTCAGGCTGTGATGGTTACTGTACAGTGGGAGGTATGTCGTGCTGTGAAGGTTACTGTACAGTGGGAGGTACGTTGGGCCGTGATGGTTACTGTACAGTTGCAGGTATGTCGGGCTGCGATGGTTACTGTACAGTGGGAGGTATGTCGGGGTGTGATGGTTACTGTACAGTGGGAAGTATGTCCGGCCGTGACAGTTACTGTATCGTTGCAGGTATGTTGGGCGGTGATGGTTCCTGTCCAGTGGGAGGTATGTCGGGCTCTGATGGTTACTGCACAGTGGGAGGTATGTTGGGCCGTGATGTTTACTGTAGAGTGGGAGGTATGTCGAGTCGTGACAGTTACTGTACAGTGTGAGGTATGTCCTGCTGTGATGGTTTCAGTGCAGTGGGTTGTATGTCAGGCCGTGATGGTTACTGTACTGTGGGAGGTATGTCGGGCTCAGATGGTTACTGTATATTTGGAGATATGTTGGACTGCGACGGTTACTGTACATTGGGATGAATGTCGGGCCATGATGGTTACTGTACAGTGGGAGGTATGTAGGGCCGTGATGGTTACTGTACAGTGGGAGGTATGTCAGGCCGTGATGGTTACTGTACTGTGGGAGGTATGTCGGGCTCAGATGGTTACTGTATATTTGGAGGTATGTTGGACTGCGACGGTTACTGTACATTGGGATGAATGTCGGGCCATGATGGTTACTGTACAGTGGGAGGTATGTCGGGCCATGATGGTTACTGTACAGTAGGACGTATGACGCGCCGTGACGGTTACTGTACCGAGGAAGGTACGTTGGGCCGTGATTTTTACTGTACTGTGGGAGGTATGTCGGGCCGTGATTTTTACTGTACAGTGGGAGGTATGTTGGGTTGTGATGGTTAATGTACAGTGGGAGGTATGTCGGGCCATGATGGTTACTGTACAGTGGGAGGTATGTCACGCCGTGTTGTTTACTGTACAGTGGGAGGTATGTCGGGCTGTGATGGTTACTGTAAAGTGGTAGGTATGTCGAGTCGTGACAGTTACTGTACAGTGTGAGGTATGTCCTGCTGTGATGGTTTCAGTGCAGTGGGTTGTATGTTGGGCTGTGATGGTTACTGTACAGTGGGAGATATGGCGTGCCCTGATGGTTACTGTACAGAGGGAGGTATGTTGTGCCGTGATGGTTTCTGTACAGTTGCAAGTATGTCGGGCTGTGATGGTTACTGTACAGAGGGAGGTATGTTGGACCGTGATGTTTACTGTTGAGTGGTAGGTATGTCGGGCAGTTGCAGTCTGTGTACAGTTGCAGGTATGTCTGGCTGTGATGGCTACGATACCGTGGGAGGTATGTCGGGCTGTGATGGTTACTGTATATTGTGAGTTATGTTGGTCTTCGACAGTTACTGTGCTTTGGGACGAAAGTCATGCCGTAATGGTTACTGTACAGTGGGTGGTACGTCGGGTCGTGACGGTCACAGTACAGTGGGAGGTATATTGGGCCGTGATGGTTACGGTCCAGTGGGAGGTATGTTGGGCTGTGATGGTTCCTGTCCAGTGGGAGGTACGTCGGTCCGTGACGGTTCCTGTGCAGTGGGAGGTATGTTGGGCCATGATGGTTACTGTACAGTGGGAGGTATGTCGGGTCGGGAGGGTTACTGTACAGTGGGAGGTACGTCGATCCGTGACGGTTATTGTACAGTGGGAGGTACGTCGGTCCGTGACGGTGACTGTATAGTGGGAAGTATGTCGCGCCGTGCCGGTTACTGTACCGAGGGAGGTCTGTCGGGCCGTGATTTGTACTGTACAGTGGGAGGTATGTCGTGCCATGATGGTTACTGTACAGTGGGAGGTATGTCACGCCGTGATGGTTACTGTACATTGGGAGGTGTGTCGGGCCATGTTGGTTAGTGTACAGTGGGAGCTATATCGGGCCGTGTTGGTTACTGTACAGTGCGAGGTATGTCGGGCTGTGATGGTTACTGCACCGTGGAAGGTATGTCGGGCCGTGATGGCCACTGTACAGTGGGAGGTATGTCGTGCCGTCACCCTTACTGTACAGTGGGAAGTACTTAGGGCCGTGATGGTCACTGTACAGTGGGATGTATGTCGGGCCGGGATGGTTTCAGTATAGTGGGAGGCATGTCGGGCCGTGACAGTTACTGTACAGGTGCAGGTATATCGGGCTGAGATGGCTACTATACAGTGGGATGTAGGTCAGGCTGAGACCGTTACTGTACAGTGAGATGGATTTTGGCCCGTGATCGTTACTGTACAGTGGGAGGTATGTTGGGCCATGATGGTTCCTGTAAAGTGGGATGTATGTCGGGCCGTGATGTTTTACGGTGCAGTGTGAGGTATGTCGGTCCATGATGGTTCCTGGACAGTGGGAGGTATGTCATGGCGAGACAGGCACTGTACAGTGAGATGTGTGTTGGGCCGTGATGGTTACTGTACAGTGGGCGATATATTGGACTATGATGGTTACTGTGCAGTAGGAGGTATGTCGGGCCATGACGGTTACTGTACAGTGGGAGGGATGTCTTGCCGTGATGGTTACTGTACACTGGGAGGTATGTCGGACCGCGATAGTTACTGTACAGTGGGAGGAATGTTGGGCCATGGTGGTGACTATCCAATGGGAGGGATGTCGGAGCGTGATGGTTACTGTATATTGGGAGGGATGTTGGGCTGTGACGGTTACTGTACTTTGGGACGAACGTCAGGTCGTGATGATTACTGTACAGTGGGAGGTATGTCAGGTGTGATGGATACTTTACAGTGGGAGGTATGTCGGGACGTCACAGTTACTGTACAGTGGGAAGTCTTTCGGGCCGTGATGGTTACTGTATAGTGGGAGGTATGTCGGGCCGGGATGGTTTACGGTGCAGTGTGAGGTATGTCGGACCGTGATGGTTACTGTACAGTGGGAGGTATGTCATGCCGAGACGGTTACTGTACAGTGAGATGTGTGTTGGGCCGTGATGTTTACTGTACATGAGAGGTATGTCGGACTTTGATGGTTACTGTGCAGTGGGAGGTATGTCGGGCAATGACGGTTACTATGCAGTGGGAGGGATGTCGTGCCGTGATAGTTATGGTACAGTGGGAGTAATGTTGTGCCGTGATGGCTACTGTACAGTGGGAGATATGTCGGGCCGTGATAGTTATGGTACAGTGTGAGGTATGCTGTGCCGTGATGGTTACTGTAAAGTGGGATGTATGTCGGGCCGTGATGGTTACGGTACAGTGGGAGGTATGTTGGGCCATGCTGGTTACTGTACAGTTGGAGGTATATCCGGCCGTGATGGTTACTGTGCAGTGGGAGATATGTCAGGCCGTGATGGCTACTGCACAGTGGGAGCTATGTTGGGCCATGACGGTTACTGTACAGTGGGAGGTATGTCACGCCGTGTTGGTTACTGTACAGTGTGAGGTATGTCGGGCCGTGATGGTTACTGTGCAGTGGGAGGTATGTCGGGCCGTGATGGTTTCTGTACAGTGGGAGATATATCGTGCCATGATGATACTGTCCAGTGGGAGGTATATCGGGCCATGATGGTTACTGTATAGTGGGATGTATGATGGGCTGTGATGGGTACTGTACCGTGGGAGGTATTTCGGGCCGTGACGGTGACTGCACAGTAGGAAGTATGTCGGTCTGTGACGGTTACTGTACAGTGGGAGTTATGTCGGGCTGTGACGGTTACTGTACAGTGGGAGTTATGTCGGGCTGTGATGGATACTGTATATTGGGAGGTTTGTTGGGCTGCGACGGTTACTGTTCATTGTGAAGAATGTCGGGCCTTGATGATTACTGTACAGTGGGAGGTATGTCATGCCGTGAGGGTTACTGTACAGTGGGAGGTATGTCATGCCGTGATGGTTACTGTACAGTGGGAGGTATGTCAGGCCGTGATGTTGACTGTACAGTGTGTGGTATTTCTGGCTATGATGGTTTCTGTCCAGTGGGATGTATGTCGGGCTGTGATGGTTACTGTACTTTGGGATATATGCTGTACTGTGACGGTTACTGTACCGTGGGAGGTATGTCGATCCGTGACGGTGACTGTACAGTGGGAGGTATGTGGGGCCGTGATGGTTACTGTACAGTGGGAGGTATGTCGGGCCGTGATGGTTACTGTACAGTGGGAGGTATGTCGCGCCGTGATGGTTACTGTACAGTGGGAGGTATATCGGGCCGTGATGGTTATTATACAGTGGGAGTTATGTCGGGCCGTGATGGTTACTGTACACTGGGAGGTATGTTCGGCCGTGATGGTGACTGTACAGTGGGAGGTATGTCGGATTGTGATAGTTACTATACATTGGGAGCTACGTCGGGGCTGTGACGGTTGCTGTGCAGTGGGAGTTATGAAGCGCTCTGATGGTTAATGCACAGTGGGAGGTGTGTCGGGCCGTGAGTATTACTGTGCAGTGGGAGGTACGTCGTGCCGTGATGGTTACTGTACAGTGGGAGGTATGTCGTGCCGTGACTGTTACTGTGCAGTGGGAGGTATGTCGGGCCGTGATAGTTACTGTACAGTGGGAGATATTTCGGACTGTGCTAGGTTCTGTACAGTGCGAGATATTTTGGGCCGTGATTGTTACTGTACAGGTGGAGGTAGTTGGTTCCTGATTATTACAGTATATTTGGAAGGTGTGTCTGGCCGTAATGGTTCCTGTACAGTGGGATATATGTCGGGTCATGATGGTTGCTTTTCAGTGAAGGTAATATCGGGCCCTGACGGTTTATGTACTGTGCGAGTTATGTTGGGCTGTGATGGTTACTGTATAGTGGGAGGTATGTCGGGCCGTGACAGTTACTGTACAGTTGCAGGTATGTAAGGCTGTGGTGGTTCCTGTACAGTGGGAGGTATGTCTGGCTGTGGTCCTTACTGAACAGTGGGAGGTATGTTGGCCGTGATGGTTCCTGTACAGAGGGAGGTATTTCAGTCCGTGATGGGTACTGTCCAGTGGGACATATGTCGGGCCGTGGTGGTTGCTGTACAGTCGGAGGCATATCAGTCCAGGAAGTTGCAAACTGTATGAGTTGTACAGAATATGATTGTGCTGCTGCTGATTAGCCATTGTACCTCAAGGAGGGGGTGACATTGGTTGCTTAATGTTTAAATTCTGTACCATTCAGTGGATATCATGGTGTGAAGGGTCTGAAAAATGCGAAGGTAGCCCTTGCTCCCCATAAGGACTGTGCAGTGACCATTCTTACCGATATATGAAATGGAGGAGTGTATCTGCAGCAGGCAGATCGATGATGATGTGGTCAATAATCGGTTTCCCCTTTATTGGTTCCCCATAACCTGCCGCAGAGCAGTCTCCCCGCTACAGGATCCAATATCAATGCTGAGCACTATGATTATATTAGATTTCCTACAGTGTGGAAACGGACCCTTCGGCCCAACGAGTCCACGCCAACCCCCTCCGAAGAGCAACCCACTACCATGGCCAATTCACCTGACCTGCATTTCTTTGGACTGTGGGAGAAAACCCATGCAGACACGGGGAGAATGTGCACACTCCACACAGGCAGTGGCCCAAGGCTGGAATAAAACCTGGGTCCCTGGTTCTATGAGGCATCAGTGCTAACTGTTGAGCCACCTTGCCGCCCTATATTGACTATATGTCAAGGAGCTGTTCCTCTCTGCCTGGCTGTGTTCTGACAGTGGGACAGAACCTACTAGAGAGAATGGTGATGTTGCCTGGAGCATAGTGCTGTTCACATAATCTTGCTTTCCAGACAATATCTGATTGTTGCTTGATTAGTCTGTGGGAAATATACAGCAGGTCACTTTTACATTCTGTATAATGAAGAGTTAATATTACTTTATTTCTTACATATTTTAAAATAAACCAAACATCATTGTTTTCAGTTGAAAACAATTGAAGTGAACAATAATTGACTTACCAGAGCGCACACCTAACTATTACAGTTCAGTAACTATAGAAAACAGCCAATTCATGTTCAGTTCAGTGAACACACCATCTTGCAGGCAGAAAAGCTGTTGGAAATGACATTGAGAAAAAAACTACATTCAGAATCAGGTTTACTGGCCCTCACCACAACCTCCAAAACACTGGCCATCTCCAAAATCTGTTCAGTGAGCTTCCTCACTTGAGCCGGACAGTTACTCACACAATCCCTCACAATAGACTGGTCTGAGACATACCTGAAGAACAGGGAGATGTCTGTGGGCCAGACTGGTCAATGGTTTAGCACATGGCGCTAGTACAGATGCAGTTCAACTTTTGCAACAATGACCTGTAAATGACCAATGTATGCAAGTATATCCCTTCTGGTGTGCCACCGAAACTCTGTAATTCTGTACCTTGGACCCAATCCTGAATGAATGTGTTATAAAGATGAAGGGTTTCTGCAGCACATGGCATCTAACATTGAATCCCTCATAAATTATATCCAGTGTATGTTATTTCCACAATGTCAGTATCCAAACAGAATTGTGCAGCTCCATTAAAGGCTGGCATCAGCCCAGCCCAACATCCTTGTGTGTGACTTGAGCTGGAAATCTCTGTGTAAATGTTTGCAGCATTGTTCTAACCATTAACAGCAAAGTTTATTTACTGAAGGTCCAACATCCTTCCAGAATAACAACTTTTAGATTGTCCAATAAACACAAAATCTCCCCTTTATTCAGTTCATCTTTATAACAATATGGTGAAAACAGTGCACAACTCACAGTATGGAGCATTGAAGTGATGGGTGTCAGTTCCACACCCAAGACCAAGTTATTATTAAGTGCAAGGACTTTGAAAATAGAACATAGAACAGTACAGCATCGAACAGGCCCTTCAACCCACGATGTTGTGCCGACCATTGATCCTCATGTATGCACCCTCAAATTTCTTTGACCATATGCATGTCCAGCAGTCTCTTAAATGTCCCCAATGACCTCGCTTCCACAACTGCTGCTGGAAACGTATTCCATGTTCTCTCAACTCTCTGTGTAAAGAACCCGCCTCTGACATCCCCTCTATACTTTCCTCCAACCAGCGTTAAACAATGACACGTCGTTTTAGCCATTTCTGGCCTGGGAAACAGTTCCTGGTTTTTGACTCTTTCTATGCCTCTCATTATTTTGTATAACTCAATTAGCTCCCCTCTCCTCCTCCTTTTCTCCAATGAAAGAAGTCCGAGCTCAGTCAAACTCTCTTCATAAGATAATCCCTCCATTCCAGGCAGCATCCTGGTAAACCACCTCTGAACCCTCTCCAAAGCATCCACATCTTTCCTATAATGGGGCGACCAGAACTGGACGCAGTATTCCAAGTGTGGTCTAACCAAAGTTTTATAGAGCTGCAAGAAGATCTCACAACTCTTAAACTCAATCTCCCTGTTAATGAAAGCCAAAACACCATATGCTTTCTTAACAACCCTGTCCACTTGGGTGGCCATTTTAAGGGAT
Organism: Chiloscyllium plagiosum; assembly: GCF_004010195.1. Lineage (NCBI taxonomy): Eukaryota > Metazoa > Chordata > Chondrichthyes > Orectolobiformes > Hemiscylliidae > Chiloscyllium > Chiloscyllium plagiosum. The sequence continues at coordinate 11,661 of NW_025210964.1, forward strand.
C
>NW_025210964.1:13542-16671 GCF_004010195.1 Chiloscyllium plagiosum
TTCATCAGGAAGGCATTGGTGCATTCCTTTATTTGTTCATTCCATGATTCACAGAATGTTGTGAACTGTACTTCCTCAGGAAGGCAGCACTGTATACTGCACTGAAATGGAAAGCAATCAATCAGTTGGTTGGACAGGGTGTAAAAAAGTTGAAGGGATGCATACACTGATTGAATGGATTGCAAACATAAGGATAGGTAAACCCCCTGGGCCAGATGGGGTTACCCTAGGTTACTCCAGGAAGTGACGGGAGAGATTGGTGTGCCTTTGGCGATGATTTTTGCGTCCTCACTGTCCACTGGAGCAGTGCCAGCCAGATGATTGGAGGGTGACAAATATTATTCCCTTGTTCAAGAAAGGGAATAGGGCTAACTCTGGGAATGACTGAACAGTTAGTCTTACATCAGTGTTGGGCAAAGTATTGCAGACGTTTCTGAGAGACGGTTTTTACAATTACTTAGAAAACGATAGTTTGATTAGAGATAGTCAGCATGGCTTTGTGAGGAGCAGGTCATCCCTCAGAAACCTTATTGAATTATTTGAAGATGTTAAACACACGTTGATGAAGATAGACTAGTAGATGTGGTGAACAAGAATTTTAGCAAGGCATTCCCATTGTCGGCTCATTCAGAAGGTACTGAAGCATGGGGCGCAGTGAAATTTGGCTGGCTGGATACGGGTGTGGCTGGCCAATAGAAGACAGAAAATGGTAGTTGATGGAAAGTATTCAACCTTGAGCTCAGTGACCAGTGGTGTTCCACAGGGATCGGCTCTGGGACCTGTGCTCTTTGTGATTGTTATCAATGACTTTGATTCGGAAGTGGACAAGTAGGTTAGTAAGTTTGCCGATGACACGAAGGTTGGTGGGGTTGTGGATAGTGTGAAGGGCCATCGTAAGTTGCAACAGGATATTTACAGGATGCAGAGCTGGGCTGATAAGTGGCAGATAGAATTCAAACTTAAAAAGTGTGAAGCAATTTATTTTGGAATGTTGCATTTGCATAAAGAATGCAGGATTAAAGGCAGAATTCTTGGCAGTGTGGAGTGACAGAGGGATCTTGTGGTCATTGTCCATAGATCTCTCAAAGTTGCCACCCACGTTGATAGGGTTGTTCAGAAGGAATACGGTGTGTTGTCTTTCATTTTCAGGGGGATTGAGTTTAAGAGCAGCAAGGTTATTTCTTCGCTCTACAAAGCAATGGTTCAACCACACTTGGAATATTGTGTTCAGTTCTGGTTGCCTCATTATAGGAAACAAGTGAAAGCCTCAGAGAGTGTGCAGAGGAGACTTACCAGGGTGCTGCCTGGACTGGAGGGCATGTCTTACAAAGAAAAGTTGAGCAGCTAAGGATTGCCTCCAGCAGTAGTAGGAGAGTCAGATACATTAGGGATATTTTACAAGACTCTTGGATACGCACACGAAAGTTAGTGCATTGAAGGTTATGCAGGTTAGTCTGATCTTAGAGTAGGATAAAAGGCTGGCAAAACATTGAGTGTTGAAGTGCCTGCACTGTGCTGTACAGTTCAATGTTCCAAGTTTCACTCAGCTTGTAGATTCTCATCAGTTGGTGAATGTGTGAGGAGTGAGGTGTGTGAGGGTGTGAGGATGTGACGGAATGGACTGTGTGAGGGAGAGAGGTGCGTGAGGTCAGGGAGGTGGAGAGGAGTATTATACCAAGACTTCCAGTTTTGTTACATTCACCTGAGTGTCAGCACAATTGTGTGGTTTTCTCGACCAGACAAAATCCACCAAGTTCAGTTATTAAAACGACGTTTTCCTTGCCGTTTGCTCCTGGTTTCTTCAGATACATTCTGCTGGGTGACCGATGAATTAGTATCTGACCATCCACAGGCATGCATAATTTTATTTTGATACTGTTGAATGTGAAGGTGCATTTATTGGATATAGTTTCAGAGGGTTCACTTTGAGACACAAAATGTTTCAATAGACTGTCGATTGTGAACATTTTCACCCAGTGTCTGGTCCAGATGTATGGAGTCTGGGGGACGTGCCAGTTGTCATCACCCATAAGTAACTTTTGAGATGTGATTCAGACACTCCATGTCCATACATTTGCCCCATGGGCCAGGCTCTGACTGAGTATGAATTTATAAGGCTTGGTTCCTGGTCAGTCATTGGTATCTAATTTAGACAGCATTTGTACCTACACTGAGAGCAGTGATGGCCTGTTGGCTAGTTTCCTCCCCCTCAAGGTGGATTCCAAATGATTCTCTGTGAGGGAATGTTTGTATGACTGCCCTGACCCAGGTTGGCAACTCTCTTCACAGATTCAGGACCAGGCCAGTCTCTCTCTGAGTGCTACATGCAGTTGTGAGGTCCAGTAGCACTGTACCCGAATTCACCCTTTTGGAATCCACTTTTAATGTCGGTCATGATGCAAAGTGATGGGTTTGCTGCCCCGAACAATAATCAGGAGTTTGCCATGTTTGTGAATTGGGCAATAATAAGGTATGAGCTACAATTATTCAACTGAACAATAACTGAATTAAAATATAAACACCGAACAACATTTTACGATACAAAAGTAAAGAATGCACATTTTGTTTTGCATCGAAAAAGAACATGTTGTCTGACTATGCTGGTGATCACAATTACACATTGAATGTCAGTATTCAAATGCATACATTGTTGCTCTATCATTTGTAAAGTGGTTGACCTCTGACTGATTGAATATTCAGAGTGAGCAAATGATTGAACAATCAAATAGAATTCTTACTCTTATACATTTAAATATAATCAATCGATTTAATTTCTCACCTGAGATGTGTGAGCTTCAGTTATTTGCCAACTATTATATTAGTTTTAAAAATAATGATAGAAAATGATATACCAGATCTAAAAGTTGGAGTTCTAAATTGGATAAAGGTCAATTTTGGCGGTATTAGGCAAGATCTTTCAAAAGCTGGTGTCGGCAAATGTTCGCAGGTAAGCCGACGGCGAGAAAATGGGAAGCCTTCAGAAATTAGATAGCTGGAGTCCAGAGACAGTTTATTCCTGGTAGGGTAAATGGAAATGCTGGTAGGTATAGAGAGTGCTAAATGACTAAAGAAATTGAGGGTCTGGTTAAGAATACGAAGGAAGGATATGACAGGTACAGGCAGGATAGA
>NW_025210964.1:16738-21166 GCF_004010195.1 Chiloscyllium plagiosum
CGGAGAAATAGATGGTGACATCTTGAAAAATGTCCATATTACAGAGGAAAAAGTGCTGGATGTCTTGAAATGCATAACGGTGGAAAAACCCTCAGGACCTGATAGATCAGGTGAACCTTGAAAGGGTTCAGAAAAGATTTACAAGGATGTTGCCAAGGTTGGAGGGTTTGAGCTATAGCTGGAGGTTGGACAAGCTGGGGCTGTTTTCCCCTGGAACCTTGGAGACTGAGGGGTGACCTTATAGAGGTTTATAAAATCATGAGGGGCATAGATAGGGTAAATAGACAAGGTCTTTTCCCTGGCGTGGTGAAGTCCAGAACTAGAGGACATAGGTTTCGGTTGGAAAGGGAAAAATATATGAAAGAGATGTAAGGGGCAACGTTTTCACCCAGAGGGTTGTACGTGTGTGGAATGAGCTGCCAGAGGAAGTGGTGGCGGTTAGTACAATTGCAACATTTAGATGGCGTCTGGATGAGTATATGAATAGAAAGGGCTTAGAGGGATATGGGCTGAGAGCTGGCAGGTGCGACTAGATTGGGTTGGGATATCTGGTCGGCATGGACACGTTGGACCGAAGGGTTTTTTTTCCATGCTGTACATCTCTTTGACCCTGTGACTGTAATTTTGAAATGACAATAATTTTGCATGTACCATCAAATAAATAAACCATTTATATTATTAAATTGTAGCATACAATAAGTTAAAAACTTGCTATTTTTAGAATGAATGAAAAAGAACAAAGAACATTCCAACACAGGAACAGACCCTTCGGCCCTCCTAGCCTGTGCTGATCCGGATCCTCCTATTTTCTAAGAGTCTGTATCCCTCTGCTCCCTGCCCATTCATGTTTCGATCTAAATACATCTTAGATAACGCTATCGTTCCTGCTTCTACCACCTTCGTTGGCCACATGTTCCAGGCTGCCACCGCCCTATGTGCAAAGAACTTCCCACATATATCTGCACTAAACCATTCCCCTCTCACTTTAAACTCATGACTCCGAGTAATTAAGTTCCACAATCTGGGGAAAGCTTCTTGCTATCCACCCTGTGTATATCTGTCTTGATTTTGTAGACCTCAACCTTCGTCTTTGTAATGAAAATAGTCATAATCTACTCAATCTTTCTTCATAATCTGCATCGTGCATCCCAGGCAACATCCTGGTGAACCTACTCTGTACCCTATTCAAAGCATCCACATCCTTTTTTTAATGTGGTGACCAGAACTATATGCAGTATTCCAAATGCGGCCAAACCACAGTCCGATGCAACTGTACTCAACACCTGATCCAATGAAGGAAAGCATGCCATATGCCACCTTGACCACTTTACTGACCTGTGTTGGCATCTTCAGAAAATCAATGGACCCGAGCACCCAGATCTCGCTGTATGTCAATTTTCCCCAGGACTTTTCCGTTTACTGTATAGTTCACTCTTGAACTGGATCTTTCAAAATGCATGACCTCACATTTGCAAAGATTGAATTCCGTCTGCCATTTCTGTGCCCATCTCTCCAACCTATCTATATTCTGCTGTATTCTCTGATTGTTCCCTTCACTATCTGATACTCCAACAATCTTGATGTCATCTGCAAACTTGCTAATCAGGCAAAAGATACCTTCTTCCAAATCAGCACGGATCGCTGTTGCACACCACTGGTCATAGGCCTCCATTTTGAGAAATCCCCTTCCACTATTCCTCTATCTTCTGTTGCTCAGCCAGTTCTCTATCACATCTAGATAGAACACTCTGGACCCCATGCGACTTCAACGTCTCCATCAGCCGACCATGGGGAACCTAATAAACCGCCTTACTCAAGTCCCTCAGTATCTTCTCCAGCAGCTTCCCGACCACTGATGTCAGGCTCGCCGGTCTACAATTACCTGGATTATCTCCGCTATCCTTCTTAAACAAGGGGGCAATATTAGCAATTCTCCAGTCCTCCGGGACCTCACCCATGTTCAATCATCCTGCAAAGATATATGTTAAAGCCCCAGTTATTTCCACACTCACATCCCTCAGTAACTTGTGGTTGATCCCATCCGGGCTTCGGGGCTTGTCTACCTTAATACCTTTCAGAGTATCCAAAACGTCTTCCCTCTTTATGTCTACTTGATGCAGAGTACTCAGAGATCTATCCCTAACCTCAACATCCGTCACATCCCTCTTCTTGGTGAATACAGATGCAAAGTATTCGCTAAGAATCTCACTCACCCATTGTCTCTGACTCCACGCATAACTTTCTTCCTTTGTCCTTGTGTGGGCCAAACATTTCTCTAGTTACCCTGTTGCTCATTATATATGAAAAGAAGTCTTTGGGATTTTCCTCAACCCTGTTTGCCTACGATATCCATGACCACTTTTAGCACTCTTAAATCCTAGATATTTACTGTGAAATGTAGCTAGTGAAAAGAAAATAAATATTTGTTCAGGCGAATGGGAACTCAAACCTTTTCAAAGTGTTTTGTGCCAAAAAAATATTTGAAAGCCAACTCAGTTCAAATAAAAAAGCAAGAGAAGAAACCTCTTGGGAAGAGTAACTTTCAGCCACTGTCCCCCTCCCCCAACCCCCCCACCCCCCTCCTCCTAGTACCTCTGAGGTAGAAAAGAGTGAGGGATTGTAACAAGGGCACAACAGTAACTGCAGGTGGTTTGAACATGCAAATTGGCTCAATTAATCAACTTGACAGTGATATCCTTGAATAAAGATTCATAGAGTGTGTGAGAGATTATTCCTGAGAGCAGGACGTTATGGAAACAACCAGACAATGGGGCGGCACGGTAGTTCAGTGGTTAGCACAGCACTAGAGTCCCTGATTCGATTCCAGCCTCGGGGGACTGTCTGCGTGTAGTTTGCACATTCTCCCCCTATCTGCTTGGGATTCCTCCCACAGTACAAAGATGTGCAGGGCAGGTGAATTGACCATGCTAAATTGCCCATAGAGTTAGGTACATTACTCAGAGGGAAATGGGACTGGGTGGGTTACTCGTCGGACGTTCTGTGTGGACTTGTTGGGCCAAAGAGCCTGTTTCCATACTGTAGGGAATCTAATCTAATTTAGATTTGATATTATGTAACAAGGAAGGATTGGTGGATGAGCTTTGCCTTGGAAGGAGAAACCACAACATGCTGGAGTTTCACATTCAGATTGAAAGAGTGAAGACTGAGTGATACATGAGAGTTTTAGTGTTAGGCAATGATAATTATACTGACCTAAGGAAAGATTTGGCTGTGGTAGTCTGGGGAGAGAAAAGAACAGTCAAAGGCAGAACAGCTGAAAAGAATTTGGCAAATAATTAGGGAGATACTAAAGACCGAAGAGGAATTGCATTACGGAGAAAAATCATCCATATCTTGATGAGGAAGTCAAGGATAACACGAAGGCAAATCCCAGTGCATGTCATACTGCGCACGTTAGTCACACTGTCGCGGATTCGCCAAGTCAGTGGCCTCGTGATGTTATCATTGAATTCTTATATGATAAACCCAGATAATGTTCGAGTGACCTGGGTTCAAATCCTGCCACAGCAAGTGGCAGAGCTTAAATTAAAATCTGGAATTAAGAGACTGATGGTGGTTATGAATCTATTGCCAAGAAAGACTCACCTGGTTCACTAATGTCCTTTAGGGAAGGAAACTGCCATTCTACCATCGATTCACAACACTCAGGCTGAAGACGTTTCTCCTTATCCCCGTTCTAAAAGATCTTCTCTTGACTCTCAGGCTATGTCTTTGAGTCCCTTCTTTCCTAACAGTGGAAGCATCTTCCAACATCTACTCTGACCAGGCAACCAGTATTCTGTATGCTTCAATTAGATCCACCTTCATCCTTATAAACTGCCGCGAGTATAGACTCAGAGATCTCATATGTTGAGCTTTTCATTCCGAGGACCATTCTTATGAAGCCCCTCTGAACATGCTTTGGGCGGTACATCCTTCCTGAGCTATGGGCCGAAAACGGTATACAATACACCAAATGTGGTCTGACCAGAGTCTTATAGAGCATCAGAAATCCATTGCTGCTGTAATATTCAAGTCTTCTCAAAATAAATGCCATCACTGTATTTGCCTTTCTGACCAGATTGACCACCTGAAATAATAATCTTACGATGGACAATAATAAATTTACCATGGAGTTACAAAAATGAACAATGATTAAAGCATGCTTGTAAGTAGAACCCAGCCTTGACCAAAGTCTCTGTGCTCATCCATATGCTGCAGAATCCAGACAGGCTGCAGCTACTCACAGATGGTTGCAAAGAAATCTGAAGCAACAGACCATGTAATACACACCTGAAGTTGGACCTGAATGGGATAATGGAATGTCGCCCTTGGGCCATCAATGTGACAACCCCAGGTTGAGTCTGATTGATCAGGGTAAATGAACCTGATCATTTCATTGGCAGATCCTCCACAACCTCCCAAAAG
>NW_025210965.1:0-2350 GCF_004010195.1 Chiloscyllium plagiosum
TCAGAGGGTCAGTGTGGACTGGTAGGGCCGAAGGTGGCCACACTGGAGGGAATTTAATACATTAAAGTGGATGAGAAGGATCCATTTTCATGTGCAGGGAGATTAATAAACATAGCAATGGATCGAGAAAATAAAAACGTTGTTGTATTGGTCCAGTGCTTTCATCGCCAGCTGAGTTACAGAGGGTTACCTCAGATTACAACAGGATCTGTACCAGATGGGTCAAGGGGTTCAGAAGTGGCATCAGGAATTTCATTGAGATAAATGCGAGGTGCTGCATTTTGGGAAAGCAAATCTTAGCAGGACTTATGTCATTAATGGTAAGATCCTAGGGAGTGTTGCTGAACAAGGAGACCTTCGAATGCAGGTTCGTAGCTCCTTGAAAGTGGAGTCGCAGGTCGGTAGATTAGTGCACAAGGCGTTTGGTCTGCTTTCCTTTATTGGTTAGAGTCCTGTGTACAGGAGTTGGGAGGTCATGTTGCGGCTGTAAAGGACATTTCTGAAGCCACTGTTGGAATATTGCGTGCAATTTTGTTCACCTTCCTATCGGAAAGATGTTGTGAATATTGAAATGGTTCAGAATACATTTACAAGAATGTTACCAGGGTTGGAGGATCTGAGCTGCAGGGAGAGGCTGATCAGGCTGGGGCTATTTTCCCTGCTGCGTCGGAGGCTGAGGGGTGACCTTCTCGAGGTTTACAAAATTATGAGGGGCATGGATAGGATTAATAGACAAAGTCTTTTTCCTGGGGTCGGTGAGTCCAGATCTCGAGGGCATAGGTTTAGAGTTAGAGGTGAAAGATATAAAAGAGACCTGTGGAGCAATGTTTTCACGCACGTGTATGGAATGAGCTGCCAGAGGATGTGGTGGAGGCATGTACAATTGCAACATTTAAGAGGGATATTGATGGCGAAATGAATGGAAAGGGTTTGGAGGGAAATGGGCCGGGTGCTGGCAGGTGTGACTAGATTGGGTTGGGATATCTGGGTCGGCATGGACAGGTTAGACCGAAGTGTCTGTTTCCATGCTGTGCATCTCTATGACTCTATGATTCTATGTGATCTTGAAGAAAATTTGCTTTTGGCAAATCTAATGTGCAATTCATGTCTGTTTGTGGTCAAGATATGAAAATGTTTCAAATACTCACCGCCGGCTCTGCAGAGTTAAGACCGACCTTCGGGTGTTTATACAGCCCTGATTTAAAGATGTGGAAGATGTGGGACCAGTGGGCCTTATCACAGCGGATGGGGTCAAACATGTGAGACTGACGTGAGGAAAATATTCTCTCTTTCAGAGGATAGCAAGTCTGTGGAATTGCATCCAACAGAGGTCTTTCAAGAATGGGTACATTCAAGGCTGAGTTAGACAGTTATTTAGTCAGTCCGCAATCAAGGGCCACGGAGATAAGGCTGAAAAGTAGAGTTGAGGATTATACAAATAAGCCGAGATATCATTGAAAGCTGTCGCTGACTTGATGGGCGAAATTGCTTCCATCTGCTCTAATGTCTTTGCTGTCATTTGGAAAATGCTAGACACCAATTAAAATGAGTAAAAACACAACGTTAGGAAGAGATGTTTGCACTCAAACTGAGTCAACATTATTTATTGAAAGGAAAATCACACTTGCCAACCAGCGGAGCTGACCAAGCGAGCTGTTCGGTATAGTTCTTTCGAATTTCTGTCAAATACTCAATTAGAAGCCATATAATAGATCATTGCACACTGAGAGAGTTCACGGTGTTGGGTAGTAAATCAGCATTAACTGTCCACTGTCTACTCACAAGAAGTCACCGAATCGGGATTATTGAACAGTTTTCAAGTTGAAAACATATAATTAGTGAAATCCAGAATGGTCAGTCATCGGGCTTCAATGATTTATCTGTCTTAGTGACTTGAAGGAAGTGGCAGAATGAAATGTGTCCAGTTCTGCTGCCGATACGCAATCAGTGAGCGGGCTTATTTTGATGAGGACGTGCAAAACTGCAAAAAGATATCGATAGTATGAGTGAATGGAGAAATCTTGCAGTTTCATGTGAGTGTGAGGTCATGCACTTTGTGAGGAATAATCAAAAGACAGACTAATATTAATATGGAAAGAAACCCAATAAAAGGGTGGTTCAGATGGTTTCCAAGAAAAGACGGAAACTAAGTCGCCTGTAAAGTAATCGATGACCAAGATATGGCTCGTCTTGGTCTATGGGCCATACGTATTTTATTGATTATTGTTCTCCAAACATTCTTTACAATAGAACCGGGAGTGGGAGAGGGGAAATTAAGATCACCCATGATAACTGCCATCTTTTAGCACTCACACACAGTACTTTTTCTTGTACGTCTTATTTCTCACTC
>NW_025210965.1:2364-6441 GCF_004010195.1 Chiloscyllium plagiosum
CACAAAACACATTTTACATCCTTATTTCCTGAATCAAGGCAATCTCTAATCATTGCATAAATATCACTAAAATCTCGGCATTTCGCAATCCTCTGAATGTCATCTTCCAATATTAATTGATTCTTTACTGTGTTGTAATTGCACATGATAAGTGAAAGACAAAAAAGACATTGGTGGACCTGGGCTTCACAGGCGCGTTATTGAAGTTAAAACGCAGATACTGCCCACAATACGATCATAGAAGCACTCAATTAATCTTCAGGAAGCACAGAATAAATACAGTGTTGTAGGGCATGTCAAGAGCAGCACCAGAAACACAACAGAAATACTGCTCTGGGCTACTATTTTGTATGTATTTCTCAATGAGCAATAGACTTTTACATGCGTTCCATCAGGAGATACTTCACACAAGGAAGTAACCAGTGCTGCAGACGGTCATATAATCCCAGTTCCAACTCCCGGGATCAGAGATACTCAGTGTCCTGCATATCGATATGAGGAACAGCTGTCCATGGCATTTACGGGCTAGATGAACTTTATGAATGCAGCTTGCACGTTGTCAGCCTCTTTCTCCTCTTTATTGTTTCGTGCAGTCCCTTGGTGGAATCTCGTCAAATAATTTGTCCTGCACTTGATGGGTATTGGGTCTTGTGTTCTCAAACCCCAACAATCGGAAGCGGAAACTATTGATTGAAACTAATTCAATTTATAACACTCACTGGACCGCAGCCTTTCACATGAGCTTCAGCAGCGCTGAGAATGTCATCGAGAAAGGGGAGGAAAAGGCTGGAAACCTTCTTCACAGCTCCGCTGAAAATTTCAACAACAACTCCGAGGACCGGAGCTTCACATCTTTCTGCTTCAAAACTCTATGGTTTTCTGCATCAGAGAATTGCACCCTCGACTCCCGCGTGCAAGGTGAGGATACCAAACCCTACACTATCAAGGATGGTAGTTAGAGCGAGGGCAACACCGGTCACTGTCATATGGACAGCCACAAACACACCCTTTTCATATGGAAGTCTCGGCAGCCGCAGTTAAGGGGACCCAAGCAGCCTGTGCTGGGTGCTCATATTCCAGACTATTTGTGTTGTACACCGTTTTCCATGAAGGTGAATGGAGATCGTTTTTTCACCGCTATTGTGAAGCCAGATGCTGCGTTGAATCTGCTCGCTGTTTTTTGTTGCTGTGGCGAAACGGTGGCCGATCGCCTTCCTCAGCAACGGCACTTCCCGTGTGAAAGGAGCAAACAATCTAGTCTAGTTTGTAAACAGCTTCAGAAAATTGGAAGTTTCCTCCTGTTCGTGGAAAGGTTTTTAATCCAAACTTCTGTCTTGGAAATTACAAATGGTAAAAGTTGTAGGCAGGAAAAGCAAAGAAAGTATTGATTGTGAGGACTGTGTCTCGACAGGCAGACTGGGTGTCCGACATCCTAATCAGAAATGATTGCGTGTCCTTAGGTAATTTTCTGATTGATTTGCCATCTGCGAGAGTGACTGAATCACATCTCCGACCTAAACATGAGGGTAAAAAAATAATGTATCAATATTAAATAGTAAATCCCGCTACAAGTGCTAAATAAATTGTAATTTTCTGAAGGAATAACAGTGAGAAGTGAAAGGTGTGAATGATGTTATTTGTGATTGGGAGAAATGAAGGAACCCTTGCAAATTGCAGTGCCACGTGAATTATGCTCTGTATGAAATGGCAATCTAAGCCACTGTGACTCTGGGTTGGCTACAGGGTCGCGGGGCCATGCCCCACGGTGGGCGCTTTTCCTCGTTAATACAATCCTTGCTCTCCATTCCACTTGCAGTATGACAACAGAGTGCTATTTATGTTGCTATGTCGGTTCCCTTGTTTTTGATCACACTTCGCTTTCTGAGTGAAATCCATTACCAATTTACTGGAAGTGCCAGAGATACGTGATGTTCCACTCCAGCCGTACAACACCCAATGTGCTCAGAGAGCACTGAATGGGAATGGCCACTTGTTGGGGGGAATGTCAGATGGTCCTGAACCAAAATTAACTCATTCAGGATGTTCTGATGGAAAGCAAAGGGAACTCTTCCTAGAATTTTCCCAATGCACAAGGAAAATGATTTTGTTGTGGTGCCAATGTAGGTTTAGGTAATGAACAGTTTATTGTCAGGAACGGGAGTTGGGGTGGGGCAGGATTGTGAGGTTTCACTGTGGGACAGAAGTGATCTGTTTGAACATGTAAGTCAAATATCCACAGAGCAGAGTGAGTGGATCAGACCAGGATCACTCTTCCATATTCTGTTTATGTACCAACAAAAGACATTGCTGTAAAATCTCAGCAGGTCTGGGAGTATATTGGAAAGCAAAACAGAGTTAAGACCTCGGGACCAGTGACACTCCTTGTTCGATGTCCATCTCCCTGTGCCGATCTGCACACTTCTTTTTATTGAATATTTCCTGACTTCCAACTTGTAATCAGCTTCTCTTTTGTTACTTCCTCTCCAAACATTTTCTATCATGCTAATAACCCCGGACAACGGTGTGGCAGGATTGTGAGGTTTCACTGTGGGACAGAAGTGATCTGTTTGAACATGTAAGTCAAATATCCACAGAGCAGAGTGAGTGGATCAGACCAGGATAACTCTCCCATCTTCTGTTGATGTACCGACAAAAAACATTGCTGTAAAATCTCAGCAGGTCTGGGAGTATATTGGAAAACAAAACAGAGTTAAGACCTCGGGACCAGTGACACTCCTTGTTCGATGTCTATCTCCCTGTGCCGATCTGCTCACTTCTTTTTATTGAATATTTCCTGACTTCCAACTTGTAATCAGCTTCTCTTTTGTTACTTCCACTCCAAACATTTTCTATCATGCTAATAACCCCGGACAACATCGATCTCCTCGAAAGAGCAAGGTAGTGCATTGAGCGGCTGCCAGTTTCAAGCTGCCAATGTCAGTAGTGTGAGAAACAAAGCTCACACACTTCAATAATTGCAGTCTGAGACAAAATCTGAATCAGTAGTGTCCTTTATTTTACACTTGCAAGAGGGTGTGATGTCCAGTGTCTATATGGCAAGGGACATACACACCCCAAATTCAACTAATACACAACATTTATATAATTTGGTTTCTTTTGTTTTTCATTGCTCCTCCCCTGTTTACATCTTCCACTTCCCTAAGACCGGCACTCATTACTCCTGTTTATCTCTTGACGTATCCGGCCTTGTCTGTGACAAAATGCTTATATCTGGCCTCACAAGGCCGTTTGACCTCATCCCGCTGTAGGTCATTGTTAGGCATATTCTTTCTTCATCATTATCTACTCCCTGCATCTGTACCTTCCCCTGATCCTTATGACCCTTTTCATTGGGGTTTGTTCCTGTGTTTCTGTAAAAGTGGGAAACAGACATTTATACCTACTGTTTGTACAGGCGTATCTAGCTTAACTTCCTCCCCTCACAGCATCTTATCTATTCGCCTGTAATATCGACCATTGTTTTTCAGTCACGTTTCATTCTGGCACAATTTTAGCTAATACAAAAACAATTATGTATTTCCTCCACATAGTTTCCATTCTTATTGACTGAGCTCTTGGCTAAAACAATTACACACTGGTGTGAGTTCATTTACTTTGTATAAGTAAATGGAATTGCAGAAGTAACACTATTTATGCGACATCCCGCAGTTCTGAGGGAGGGCCGCATGGTCAGGAGTTTAGTTCTGAGGGAGGGCCGCCCTGACAGGAGTTTAGTACTGAGGGAGGGCCGCACTGTCAAGAGTTTAGTTCTGATGGACGGCCGCACTGTCAGGAGTTGAGTACTGAGGCAGGGCCGCACTGTCAGGAGTTTACTTCTGAGGGAGGGCCGCACTGTCAGGAGTTTAGTTCTGATGGAGGGCCGCACTGTCAGGTGTTCATTACAGAGGGAGGGCCGCCCTGTCAGGAGTTTAGTTCTGAGGGAGGGCCGCACTGTCAGGAGTTTAGTTCTGATGGAGGACCGCACTGTCAGGAGTTTAGTTCTGATGGAGGGCCGCACTGTCCGGAGTTTAGTTCTGAGGGAGGGCCGCACTGTCAGGAGTTTAGTTCTGATGGAGG
>NW_025210965.1:10045-10255 GCF_004010195.1 Chiloscyllium plagiosum
GGTCAGTACTGAGAAAGTGCCACACTGTCAGTGGGTCAGTACTGAGGGAGTGCCACAGTGTCAGAGGGTCAGTACTAAGGGAGTGCCACACTGTCAGACGGTCAGTACTGAGTGAGTGCTGCACAGTCATGGGGTCAGTACTGAGGGAGACCGCACTGTCAGTGGGTCAGTAGTGAGGGCGTGCCACACTGTCAGAGGGTCAGTACTGAG
>NW_025210965.1:10281-13611 GCF_004010195.1 Chiloscyllium plagiosum
ATGTGGGAGTGCTGCACTGTCAGAGGGTCAGTACTGAGTGAGTGCTGCACAGTCAGTGGGTCAGTACTGAGGGAGTGCCACACTGTCAGAGGGTCAGTACTGAGAAAGTCCCACACTGTCAGAGGGTCAGTACTGTGGGAGTGCTGCACTGTCAGAGGGTCAGTACTGAGTGAGTGCTGCACAGTCAGTGGGTCAGTACTGAGGGAGTGCCACACTGTCAGAGGGTCAGTACTGAGAAAGTCCCACACTGTCAGTGGGTCAGTACTGAGGGAGTGCCGCAGTGTCAGAGGGTCAGTACTAAGGGAGTGCCACACTGTCAGACGGTCAGTACTGAGTGAGTGCTGCACAGTCATGGGGTCAGTACTGAGGGAGACCGCACTGTCAGTGGGTCAGTAGTGAGGGCGTGCCACACTGTCAGAGGGTGAGTACTGAGGGATTGCCACACTGTCAGAGGCTCAGTACTGAGGGGGTGCTGCACTGTCAGAGGGTCAGAAATGTGGGAGTGCTGCACTGTCAGAGGGTCAGTACTGAGTGAGTGCTGCACAGTCAGTGGGTCAGTACTGAGGGAGTGCCACACTGTCAGAGGGTCAGTACTGAGAAAGTCCCACACTGTCAGAGGGTCAGTACTGAGGGATTGCCACACTGTCAGAGGCTCAGTACTGAGGGAGTGCTGCACTGTCAGAGGGTCAGTACGGAGGGAGTGCTGCACTGTCAGTGGGTCAGTACTGTCTGAATGCTGCACTGTCAGAGGGTCAGTACTGAGGGAATGCTGCACTGTCAGAGGGTCAGTACTGAGTGAGTGCTGCACAGTCAGTGGGTCAGTACAGAGGGAGTGCCACACTGTCAGAGGGTCAGTACTGAGAAAGTGCCACACTGTCAGTGGGTCAGTACTGAGGGAGTTCCGCAGTGTCAAAGGGTCAGTACTGAGGGAGTGCCGCAGTGTCAGAGGGTCAGTACTGAGGGCGTGCTGCACAGTCAGTGGGTCAGTACTGAGAGAGACCACACTGTCAGTGGGTCAGTAGTGAGGGCGTGCCACACTGTCAGAGGGTCAATACTGAGGCAGTGCCACACTGTCAGAGGGTCAGTACGGAGGGAGTTCTGCACTGTCAGTGGGTCAGTACTGAGGGAATGCTGCACTGTCAGAGGGTCAGTATTGAGGGAGTGCTGCATTGTCTGAGGCTCAGTACTGAGGGAGTCCTGCACTGTCAGTGGGTCAGTACTGAATCAGCACTACTGTTTGAATTAGTCAGTGTCTCACTGTTGGAGAGTCGGTACTGCTGGAGCGCTGCACTGTCAGAAGGTCCGGACTGAATGTGCGCTCCATTGTCAGAGGATCAGTATTGATGGAGCGCTGCACTGTCAGAGGTTAGGACTGACAGAGTGCACCAATGCCAGAGGGTCAGTGCTGAGGGAACGCAGCAATGTCAGACAGTCAGTACTGAGGGAGTGCTGTGGTCTAAGAGGATTATCTAGAATTACAGAACATAGAAAAGAACAGCACAGAACAGGCCCTTCAGCTTATGATGTTGTGCCAAGAATTGGAACACAGAACATTACAGCGCAGTACAGGCCCTTCGGCCCTCGATGTTGCGCCGACCTGTCATTCCAATCTGAAGCCCATCTAACCTACACTATTCCATGTACGTCCATATGCTTGTCCAATGACGAATTAAATGTACTTAACGTTGGCGAATCTACTACCGTTGCAGGCAAAGCATTCCATACCCTTACTGCTCTCTGAGTAAAGGAACTACCTCTGACATCTGTCCTATATCTATCACCCCTCAATTTAAAGCTATGCCCCCTGTGCTTGCCGTCACCATACGTGGAAAAAGGCTCTCTCATCCTCTGATTATCTTATATGTCTTTATTAAGTCACCTCTCAACCTTCTTCTCTCTAACGAAAACAGCCTCAAGTCCCTCAGACGTTACTCGTAAGACCTTCCCTCCATACCAGGCAACATCCTAGTAAATCTCCTCTGCACCCTTTCTAAAGCTTCCACATCCTTCTTATAATTCGGTGACCAGAACTGTACACAATACAGTACACAACTGTGGCCGCACCAGAATTTTGTACAGCTGTAGCATAACCTCATGGTTCCAGAACTCGATCCCTCTATTAATAAAACCTAAAACACTGTTTGCCTTCTTAACAACACCGTCAACCTGGGTGGCAACATTCAAGGATCTGTATACCGGGACACCGAGATCTCTCTGCTCATCTACACCACCAGGAATCTTACCATTAACCCAGCACTTTGCATTCCGGTTACTCTGACCAAAGTGAATCACCTCACACTTGTCCGCATTAAACTCCATTTGCAACACCTCAGCCCAGCTTTGCAGCTTATATATGTAACTCTGTAACCTACAACATCCTTCCTCACGATCCACAACTCCACCGACCTTGGTGTAGTCTGCAAATTTACTAACCCACCCTTCTACACCCTCATCCAGGTCGTTTATAAAAATGATGAACAGCAGTGGGCCCAACACCGACCCTTGCGGTACACCAGTACGAACTGGACTCCAGGATGAACATTTCCCATCAACCACCACCCTCTGTCTTCTTTCAGCAAGTCAATTACTGATCCAAACTGCCATATCTCCCACAATCCCATTCCTCCGCATGTTTTACAATAGCCTACTGTGGGGAACCTTATCAAACGCCTTGCTGAAATCGATATACACCACATCAACTGGTTTATTCTCATCTACCTGTTTGGACACCTTCTCAAAGAACTCAATAAGGTTTGTGAGGCACGGCCTGCCCTTCACAAAACCGTGCTGACTATCCCTAATCAAATTATTCTTTTCTAGATGATTATAAATGCTATCTCTTCTAACCTTTTCCAACACTTTACCAACAACTGAAGTAAGCCTCACTGGTCTATAATTACCAGAATTGTCTCTACTCCCCTTCTTGAACAGGGGAACCACATTTCCCATCCTGCAGTCTTCGGGCACTATTCCTGTGGACAATGATGATTTAAAGATCAATGCCAAAGGCTCGGAAATCTCATCCCTGGCTTCCCAGAGGATCCTCAGATAAATCCCAGCCGACACAGTGGACTTATCTATTTTGACACTCTGCAGGATTTCTAATGCCTCCACCTTGTGAACCTCAATCACACCCAGTCTAGTAGCATGTATCTCAGTAATCTCCTCGACAACTAAATATTCATTTAGTGCTTCCCCTATCTCCTCTGACTCCACACACAATTTCCCAATGACGAGAGTAAGATTGTCCCTAATCTTACTCTCGTCATTCTTTTATTCCTTAAATACCTATAGAAAGCCTTAGGTTTTACCCTTATCCTATCCGCCAAC